>NW_009606776.1:0-2570 GCF_000690535.1 Cariama cristata | reverse complement strand
CTCATCCATTGCTGGAGGCCAAAAAACCACTCTATATATGACTGAGCTGTTCCACCACAGCAAGTCTTGGGTTTTCTGACACAGTAAAAAAAAAAATAAACGTAGATTTAGCTATCAATCCAAGAAAGAATATATCAGTTCCCCCTCTCATATTTTTGCCCTTCTTTTACCTGTATTTGCTCTTGATGTCAATCATAAACACAATCAGATCTATCCTGGGCCGAAGGTGATCCCTCTCTGAAGGCAGGGGCAGGGATGTAGCAAGGTGACTGAAAGACAATAAATTGGCCAGTTTAACCAAATAGCTTGGCAAGGCAGCATCCACTTAACCATAACCACATAACCACTGCAGTTCACCATGTAGCAAGTTACCAGGAAGGCTGCTAATTACTAAATACATAGGCACTGAAGTGATACGGTGATTCTTTAAGCGGTATTCTCATAGCTTCGGCCTACTCATAGTCGCTGGCAGCCACAATGATACTCGCTAGACGAGGCTGTTTATAACGGGAAGCTTATTAGAGCATGACAATACTCAGTTTTCTCCACACAGATCTGTATGGCAGTCATTTTATTTAATTGTTATGAAGAGTCCTTTCTAACAAAGCAAACCCCAATGCTTTACTGGTATATTTTACATATCCAGTATAGCTTTGTAGATGAAGAAAGAGCTTCTATTATACCATTACCCCCCCTTCTATCCCTTTCACCGTGTCACGAGTTACTCGGTTGGTTTAGGAGTCCTTCTACACAACGCCATCACTGCCGACACAGCTGTTGGAAAAAGAATTAAAAGGTGAGGATTTTTTGTGTCTCTTCCCACTACCAAAAAAAGAAAAAAGCTTCAGAAGTACATATCTGGGCCTTCCACAGGGAAGAACTTTATCAGCACCTTATTTTTGAAAGATCACCTGAAAGATAGATTGGACAATCAAAAACCCCAGAATTTCAGTCTCTCTCGCAATCCACTTCCTCTGTGGAAGCCAAGAGAGAAACACCGATTTTGGTCTCCTTGGGGAATATTACTTCTAGCAATTAAATCTTAAGGACTTAACAGCTTTCCCCAGCAGCCACAGATCACAGTACACATTCCCTTCTATTAACCACATGCTGTTTGTAGTTTTGTCTGCCAGTCTCCAAATAAAGGTGTTTTGTTTCCTATAAATAAGGAAGGTAGGATTTCACAAAAACATTCCGAAACTAACACAAGATATGAGTAAAGTGTGCTTGAAAGACACATTGCAACACAAACAAGCTTATAAATTTAAGCTGAAATTTAGGGAGAAGCTGTGGTGAAAGGAAAAGTATCAGATCTCACTGTCAAGCCACCAACCCAAAAAAACTTCCACGATTTGGAATTCTACTATATTTAAACCAACATCACAGATGATGTCAGCAGCCTGCAGATACGCACTGCAGATCCTTCCCCCCCACACACCCCTTAGTGGTAAGAGACACAAAACCCCCAGCCCTGCAATTCTTCTCTCAACAGCTGTACCTGGCAGGTAGCCTTGCCAGAGAAGATACCATATTTCTTTGTAACATATAGAATCCCAAAGCAATGCAGTGTGGGGAAAAAAAAAAACCAAAATAAAACACAAAAACTGTCAGGGAGTTCTGCTTCCCTAGTGATACTAGCACAGGGACTTCTCTTGCTCTGTAGTACGAGCATAAGTTTCCATGCCTTTCCCAGCTGTAGGAGCAGTAGCCATCTAGTCATGGCACTCCACAGCTCAGTGGAGGCTGCAGGATTTGTGCAGAAAATTGGGTAATTAATTTACTATTAGTTAGCACAAACATCCAAGATGCCACGATTAGAGCAGCACAGTCGCTCTAACCAGCTACGAGAGCATTAGCTTGGGTTTGCCTTTACTGCACAGCCTTGGATTACAGCAGCGAAATAACACAAACACCTTCTGAAGAGCTGACTAAACTCATTTGGTCTTGGCAAGAGAGCTGTCAGGGACATTATATCGTAAAAAGTTAATTAATTAAGCTTTTAAGACAGGACTTGTCATGCAGCTAAAGTTAAAATTCCAAATGCATCTTAATAGCTTGAGGAGGAAAAGCACGTGCCTGCATACAAACCAGAAAATGGCCCTGAAGAGCCCCAAAAGTAATGGAGATCTTTCAGGAAGACTTGTTTGGTTTCAAGTAGTTGCAAGCATTGTACTTGTCCCATTTTGTCCCAGGATGTTTAATTCCTGTATATGCCTGTCTCCCAGGAGGAAAAATAATATCTGCGCTCTTCTCATCCCCTGACAATTTAGTAATCAAGCACCTGTGCCCCATCCAAAGCGCATCATGAACACCATGCATGTGAGAACGATTCCCACCCCCGTTTCTAACGACGCCCAGAGCGCTCCCCCTTCTGCAGATGCCGGCCCCACCTGGACACCACTCCGCCCTTCCCAAGGACAAGGTCGCTCTTTGCCCCAAACTCCCTACACTTCCAACCACCGCCACTCGGGCAGAACCTGTCTTTATCAGCCCTTTCGGAAACAGAAACTTGTGGTGAATTCGGATCGCGGCCACCGCCGCGACGTGCGGAAACAAACTGTACAACTCAC
>NW_009606775.1:226378-227299 GCF_000690535.1 Cariama cristata | reverse complement strand
TTCAAAAAAGACAAGGAACTACTGGGGAGCACCCGGTGGAGGGCTGCAAAGATGATTAAGGCACTGGAGCATTTCCCGTATGAGGAAAGGCTGAGAGAACTGGATCTGCTCAGCCTGGAGAAGAGAAGGCTGAGAGGAGGTCCCGTCAATACTTACAAATGCCTTAAGAGTGGGTGTCAAGAAGATGAAGCCAGACTCTTCAGTGGTGCCCAGCAACAGGTTAAGGGGCAATGGACACAAACTGAAACACAGGAAGCTTCACCTTAATTTGAGGAAAAACTTCTTTACTTTGAGGGTGGCAGAGCACTGGAACAGGCTACCCGGAGCGGTCGTGGCGGCTCGTCCTACGACTGGAACATGCTGCCCATAGAGGTTGTGGAGTCTCCTTCTCTGGAGATATTCAAAACCCACCTGGACATGTTCCTGTGCAACCTGCTGTAGGTGACTCTGCTTTGGCAGAGGGGTTGCACTAGATGATCTTCAGAGATCCCTTCCAACCTGAAGATTCTGTGATTCTATTGATTGTCTCTAACACCTTTGTCTGTGACAACACCTGTGCAGGAAATACATGTCCCTGTGATAAACTGGTTGCTGTGGCTTGGGCACAGCTTCTCCTGCAGCACATTTAGGAGTGATATAGAAGTACCATGTCTAGCTGTCTCTGAATCATGGCCCAAGTGACCAGATCGTGTTAGCAGTGCAGTGGGTTGGACCAGCCTTTAGCACAAGTTGGGACAGAAGCCTGGAGTCATGTTTTTTAACTGTGTGCTTTGCAATACTGACACCCCCTGACACCCTGACCAGGGAGTGCTTGTCCCGCATGAGAATGTCCACCCAGTCTGGCAGAATTTGACCCTTAGTTCTTCCACATCCATTCTTGAAGCTACAAACTAGTAGCCTAAAAACCAAAACCAACCCCCC
>NW_009606775.1:205066-226318 GCF_000690535.1 Cariama cristata | reverse complement strand
CCAACCCCAAAAACCCCCTCACAAAACCAGCCCCCCCTTCCTCCCCTAAACAACCCAACACATTTCGTTTGTGCATCTGTGTCCTTTTTCTCAATGCCCGAATTAGTAATCAGAAATGTGTGTTATTTAGTAACAAATGAATTAAAATTCCCTGGCTTGACAGTGTTTTTCTGATGACAAGTGGAAAGGTTAAAGCTGGTAAACTTATTTTAAAAGCATGCTCCCAGATCACAAGCCTCTGAAAATGAGTGTTGGGTGCTTAGAGGAGTTTTATGAGCATGCTTTTGTTAAATAGCTGCTCTGATCTTGCTTATTCAGTCTTTAAATTAATGTGTAAAAGATGCCCATAAGCAACCAGCAGCTGAATTGACTGTGATTAGATGGATTATTACTATTACTCAGCCCAACAAGTTGCTATATGTTTTGTGTACTCAAGCAAATTTTGCTGTGCAGACAAGTGGAATGATATGCATGTGGCCTAACATAAAATCCCTCAAAATATCCCAGGATTAGACAAACAGATTTATGGACTTGAAACAGAAATGAATTGCCTGTGTTTCTAAATTATAGGCTTTCTGGCATTTACATATACAGTAGCTTCTATCTCAAAATACTCTGTTTCAAACAAGCATTGACTCAGTTCTTCCTTTTCTCTCCATGCTAGGAAATAGGAGCCAATTTATCAGAGCGTCAAACTGATTAAGAAGAGATTATCTGCTGTAGGGGCTCATTGAAAGATGTCTAGGGATTCCACTGGGTTGCTGTGTTCGGTTGAATTAATTTCACAGTAAAAATCCAATCTCTTGGCTTTAAAATTCTTTAACTCTTTCTCTTGGGGTGAAATAACTAGGAAGCACTTAAAGTTTTGAAGCCATGTAAATTGCAGAAGGTTGAAAGGATCCCTGGTGATAAAGTAATGCTAGAGGGTCTGCATTGTATGATGAACAAAAGGCTTCACGATGTGGACCACGAGCCGGGTCCTATAACCCAACGCTCCTTCCTGTGGTTGACTCACCTGGGCTCTAAGATTTTACTCCCCTTAAGAAGAATTAAATGCTGTTGCTGATGGACTGGGCTGAAGCATGCTCAGCCGTGCCTGCCTGCTTTAAACAGTTACCCGAAGGATGGCAGTTGGGTTAAGGTGGCAAGCCTTTCTTCTGTAATTTCTGGAGAGCTCTGGAGCTCAAGTTGAGGTAGGAATTGAATGCTTTGAGGAAGGCAGGTAAACCTGGCTTTGAAAAAGGGTCTAGACATGTGGATTTGTCAGCTGAGATACAGCAATTGTATTACCATCCAGGGAATCAGAAGAGTAATACCAGGAATGCGCTGGGAGTCAGAGGGGAACTAGGAGGCCCTGTGGTCCTCTCTGTTCCCTCAGAGCCCCTGAGGACTGCATGGCCATTACCTTTCCAGACCTGGGGTTAGGATGAGAGGTTTAGACCTTATTCTGCTCTACAGAATGTGTTTTAATATCTGACTGAATTTTTTAGGTAACAATTTATCATTCATTGTTTAGGAGGAAACAGATATTGATACCCTTACTGCAAGACTGGAAATGACTACTAAGACAAATCCTTATTTCATAATTTCCAGGTGTTCTTTGGGGAAACTCTATATGGCAGGAAATTCAAGCCGTGAGTCAAATAGTTACAACACAAACAGTATTATTTCAATCAAGGGACCTTCTTCTGAAATAAACTATAAAAATATGGGAGAATACTTTATTTCCTCTTTAAGCTGTTGTTCAGGAAAGCACTTAATCACTTTAAGGCTCACTGACTGCAATTTGACTTACACATATGTTTAAGTGTTTTATTGACTAGAGGTATATTCCCAGTGAGAGACAAGCACTCATTGACTATGTGCTTTGCTCCATGGGGCTCCTATCTGGTCCAGAATTGTATTTCCTACTACAGTACAGTAACTTTTCATATTTTTTGACTGGTGGTGTGTTGGAGCCTGGTGTGCTGCTGCTCTGCTGCTGGGTTTGGGCAACAGAGGGAAACTATTGTAACCAATACAGCAGCACTTTCCCTAATCTCCCTGGGTCCGGGAGAATGTGTTTGCTGATGGCAATTCATTGGATAGGTGATAGCTGGGGATCAAGAAGGCATAAATTACGTGAAAACATGATAGCAATACACTGAAATGCTGTGGTATTTTTTGGTACAACTTCATAGCGAGGCTGGATGACTTTGTTATTAAAGTTTTTTGAACCGTTGGGGGAGGGCACCAGTGTAATGGTAATTTTGTCTTTTTGCAGTGATTTCTGAACAACAACTTACAGAGGAAATAAAGCATTCTCCTGTATTTTTATAGTCCTGTAAATCCCCTCCAGAGCTGGTTGTTTTCACATTATGCTGTGCTTGAGAAGCCCTTTGCGGCGGAGTCCTCCCTGGGCTATTGTGAGCAGCCCCAACTAAGTGTTTATAATCAAAATAGAGCAGGCAGAGAAATGGTGGGAGATGAAAGACATAAGGAATGACATACCCAGGGTGACAGGCCATCTCTATGTCTTCCTCTAACCATGGACTCCGGTCTCCCTGCACACACTCATATGTCTTTTGCACAAACTCTTTCCTGTGTGTTTAAAATTCACATTCCACTGCATGCTGCATAAATGTGGAACCAAAGTCTAAGCAAAAGCTTCAGACTTGTTGGCTATAAAGAGAGTGTGGCAAGTTGAAAGTGGGACTGACTTGCTTGAGTTTTTGTCCTTTAACACCCTATTGTGGTTTGCCATGTTGATAAAGATACTGAGCCAAAATAAAGACAACAAATGACAGTTAGGCAGCCTGGAGAAAACCCACTCAGTGGCTAAAACCTAGCTAAGTGGGTCTAATGTCCAAATTAATCTTCAATCATCTGTTTAAAGCTTGCAGATCAATATATTTTATTCATATTGCATGCTATCAGTCAAATGTAAAAACAAACTTCCTTTTTAGAAGATTAATTTACTTCATTTGCAAAACCCATACCATTAATGTACAGGAATTTTGATTTTTTTATTTTTCTGAGAGCTCTTTGAGTGTTCCTTGAAGTAAGATTTCAATTTATATTATATTAGAGTTGACAGAGAGGGAAAAATGAATAGCCATCTGCTAATCAGTTTATTTCTCATAATGAAAACAAATCTGCAATTTCCTTAATCTGAAGGGCATAGAGAACTAACTTTGCAGGGAGCCAGTTACTTGCTGTCCAGGGAGTCTGCTTTCATCTTGCAGAAAATAACTGTTTGTGGAAGATCTTGATTGTGAAATGCTGCTGCTAAACTCGCTGTGACTCTGTTGTGCCTGAAGTCAAAAGTAGCCCTTGGTAGATACTGCAAAGTGCAAGGCCTATAAAAACAGGTATCAATTAATATGGTCAGATGCATAAGGCTCTGTACCCATGTCCCAAGCCTACTCCTGTTTAAAAGCTGTGCAGTTGTTAGTGAACCTAGTCCAATAAACACTACTAAGCAGTAGTGTACAGCACACTTAAGGGGTGTAGTAATGTGAATGTGGAGTTTCTGGAGCTGTGGACAGGCTCCAAGAACCTCAGTTTCTGTGTCTAAGATGAGAAAAATTGTAGGCTAATGTCTAAGATGAGAAAAATTGTGGGCTAGTTCCCTCTTCTGCAGCAACTTGTCTAATGCTGCGGGAAGTATGTACTATAAACTAAAAGCTGTGCCTGTTGTGTGAAGTGACATCTGACGAGTATGAGAGTAAGCTCTTCCAAATCTTCCTTTATTTAAAGAGCAATGTGAGGTGGAGGTTGTTTTTCCCTGAACCTAGTGGCTTGTAGCATGTTAGTAGCAAAACTGAGAATGTTCTTACTTCAAAATTAAGGTTGTGATATGGATTGGAGAAGAAAGTTGATCTGAACAGACAGCAGTGTCAGTGACAGATTCTGTACACAATTAATCTCTCTGCACAAGCACAAACCAAAGCCTATGTTCTCTTAGCTGTCTCTTAACCTCAAGGTAGAATGGCTCATACACCTAAAAATCTGGCTGTATGAAGGTGCTAGTGAGGGAGATAAAAATGTATGTACTGAAAGTAATCCTTAGTGATGTCTAACTCAGTTAATGAAGCTGGTGTTGAAAGATTTCAGTGTTACTGTTAGGCAAAAAAAAATAAATGCCAGCTTTAAGATGCTTGTGGGCTGTGTTAGACTGGCCAGCATCCTGATGCAAGAAAAAAAATATCCTTGCCAACATGTTGGTAGAGGGAATAATTTTCCTTGCCAGCATCCTAGAGCAAAGAATTTTTTTCTATCTTTGCTAACTCTTGCAAAAAAAAAAAAAGTGCAGGAGCTGGCAAGGTATTCTCAGATGAATCGGTCTATAAGCTGTGGCTTAAATCCTGAAAAGCAGCTATAGAACTTAGTCTATATGGAAGTGGTGCTCATGAGATCTGTGCTGGTCCAGGGTTGACTTTACACAGGCTTAAGCAGATGGAAGGGAGTGGGGGCCCAGGAGCCCAGAGAGAGCTTGGAGAGGGGAGGACTGTGGCAGCTGAGGGGGAGGTAAGATAAGACCACTCTCTCCATAAAGTTTGTATGCAGAAGTTACATGCTGTTGTTGAATTGTATGTTGTGCTTCTTGCTGGTTTTGAATCTTTCTACTGTGGGCATAAATCAGCAATCCTGGTTTTCTGTCAATTTAACATGATGGTGACAGTGTCCCAAAAATAAATGAATACTGAGGAATGAAAAATAAAAACCTTACAAGCAGACTGGTGCTCTGTTTTGTTTTCCCTGCTGCTCTGGCAGAAGGCAGGTCTATGGAGCAGGGATGGTAGGTAATTCATGCCAGAGTTGGTAGCTTAGTGCATCAAGTCTGTGTGAGCTTGGCAGTGCCAGTTGGACTGGGTCTACTATGAGACTGTGGATGATACTTGTCTTTTGACACAAATGGAGGAAATAACTGCCAAATTGGAATAGAAATATGAAAGCTCATTTGTGACATGCCTCCTTCCCTGTTTTCTCCAGGTTTTGGGCTGTGGTGGTGTTTCCTCTATGGGAAGCTGCAGTGAGGAAGCAATGAAACACATTTCTCGCTATGAGCACAGAGGTGCTCACAGGCACTTGTTAAGGAAAATTTGTAGTTAAGCAGAAAGCTGTGGGCTTGGGAGAATAATTTTACAAGCTGTGGCTTTTGAGTATTGAGCATCAAAGAAAGTGCTGAGTACATAGAAAGAGACCTTGTTAGAAAGATGGTAGCATGTTTTTGCATGTAACTTTTCTCCATGTTGACATGGAGGTTATGTGGACTGATCAACAATATGGCATGACCTTAAAATCACAGAGCATTTATGTGTATATGTGGATTTTCAGACGTTTGCTTCATTTTGAAGTAACTTCTCAGATTCTTCAATTCCTCTTCGAAAAAAAAAATTTCTTCATTCATGGTAAACATCAGCTGCTTTACATTTGGAAGGGTGTAGATGAGTATTTGAAAGTTAATGGAGATGATCCTCTCAAACATGCCAGGGTTTGTTCAGCCTCTCAGTGTCAGTCTGTTTTTATATGTACCCTCTACTTTAAGTACTATATAAGCAGAAAAATGAGCTTTGTGTCAGCTCATACAGGAGCAAAACTGGCTAGGGCATCCTGAACTAAAATAATGTTACGTGCCATGGCTTCGTGCTTTGGCCTGTCTGGACTGGAGCTCTTTCCATTCTTTCCCCTCTGATACCTAATTTTAAGACTTCTCTCATGGCTGCCCTTGATGTAACATGAATTCAGCCATTCTTATGATCCTTGTCAACTCCCCAGGGGTTTCTCTCCCTTTCCTGTATTTTAGGAAAGAACTGATGAAGGAACTATCATAGAAAAGAGATTCTCTGTTAAGTATTACTTTGGTGTGAAACTGAATCATATTGTCTCCAAATAGCTCTGAATTCTAGAGTTAAATATTTTAAAGCACCTCAAATGCATGACTTTCCTTTCTTCCCCTCAGTGAATGAACCAAGTGCTAGATTCATGTGCAGTCTAAGTTTGCCCGTAGCTTTTGAACTGCTCAGCTGTTGCCTGTAGCTGATATCTTTTTTCCCTATAGTCTACAACATACTGATGCTCATGTATTTGTATTTCATGGTGAAGCTCACAGGTAAGGACACAGACCAGTGCAGTAAACCTTTCCATAGAGGAACAGACCAGCAATTACTGGCTGAGAAGTAACCCATGTAGATTATAAGCATAGACATGAATTCAAAGTTCTGCATGTAATTCTGGCTCTAACACTCTGTGTATATATGCTTAGTGATTATTTTTTAAGGTTTATTTTGGCCTAGTTTTATCAACACTGTTTAGAATAAGCTGATGGGTGAAGTTTTGTAGGTCTTGGATTGCAACTTTGAGAGATTTCGTTTCCACACCAATTAAGATCTGCTAATATCTTTAGCTAGTAAAAAGGAACCTCATAAGGAGAGGAGTGCATCAGTTTAATGTTCATAAGGTAATTACCTCTTTTGGGGTGACATTTAATAGAGTGAAGCTCACTGCTGTGCATTTTATCCTTTTGTGTGTGGATTGCTGGAAAAGAATGTGTGCTTAACATTTTGGGATTTGACAAAGGAGGAGAAAATTATACCCCTTGGCTATGCTCTTTTGATCTTGTATTTTTACCAAGGTGAAAATGTAGTATGTCAGATGCTAGCTACAAAGTGCATCTAGACCATTTTTGTTTTGGACTTGCAGAGAAAATGATCATTCAGATTGCAGAAGCCTTTCTTTTATGGAGGAGAATGTTTTTGGCATCTATCAGTCCTTTCTTTGAACGTTTGTGGTTATTTAGACTATGAGGTTACTTTGCAGCAGCCAGTAACTCAGCTGAGTTTGGCCTTATTGGAAGTAGAGCAGAAATATTCAATCTAGGTTAAATTCCATTATACCTGGATTTCAATTTAATCTGTAGACAAATTAAAGGATTTGTAACTTGTTTTATTTTACTGTTTCATATGAAAGAAATATCAACACATCCATGATTTTTAAATGGGAATAATTAATATGTGTCCAAAGAATTATAATGGGGGGTACAAGCCTCAGTTTTAACCAGTGAAAACTAAGACCAGTGGGATTTATCTGATTTTTTTTTAATCCCTCTCTATTTTAGCATTTAGCAGTGGACAGGGAGTGGGTGTTAATAACAACAAAACCTAAGGTTTCTGGCACCTTGGGAGGATATGGTGTGTATGAGACACAGAATAAGTGTGTGTCTCAGGGCTTCATGGGGAGCTAGCTGTAGGGAGGGGAATTACAAGCAGCCTTACTCCCATATAGTAAGTCTATTGTAAAATGAAGGTGTTGATACACAGGAAAAAAGTGAACCCATTGTGTCTTCAAGTTACAGTAACATATGTAAAACTTCAGATGATTTTTCTCTGAGTTTCTTTTTTCTACCTCTGAAAATCTTCTCATGAGGCAGGTAGGTCTCCATTTTCAAAAAGCAAGAAATTTGTGCCTGAGGAAATACAAATAGCAAAAGGTGAGGGGAAAAATGGGTGAAGAAAGAACTTAGATGCTGATAACAATGAAGCTTGAGAGGCATGGTTAACAGCAATTCCCCTTCTTTTCAGACACCCTGCAGAATAGTGGAAAGCTCTTCAGGGGGCTTTTTTGTGTTGCTGAGAGGAACGAAGGAGTTTCCTTCGAAAAAGGTTCTTTCTTGGATGGCCCACTGAGAAGTGAAGCTTTGGTGTTGTTCCTCCAGTATATTGCCAATGAAGATGCCCAAATAATTTTAAAAGGTCTCTTAAAATTTAGACTCTTGAAATGTATCATAGGTCAGGATTTGCATGGAGGAAAAGCAGGAAGAATAAGAATATTGGACCAAATTGTTATCTGATCCAAATTGATGGAGGGGTTTTCCTGAAATCACTCGTTCTGCTGCTAGTTATGGGTCTGGCCCATTTGTCACTGCTTATGCTGGAGTCTCTAGTGTGTAACAAGGACCACACACTTGCTGATGAAAATGAATTGGATTAGTACACTTGGAAGAACTACACTAGATAATTAGAGCTGTATTTTTTTAAACCAATGTCGTATACTCCTCTACAGAATACATTTTCTGAACTAATCTGTCTAGTATAAATCTGCCAGCCAGAGAAGTTCCTTAGTTTATACCAGCTTTGAGGATTTGTCTCAAAGTTTTCATTGTTCTGATAGAGAGATTTTACGTGAAAAGTACGGAGACCAATAAAAGTGGCTACAGGTTGAAGCAGAGTGTGCAAACAAGTCTCTATGAAGAGCTGTATTAACTGGACTGATTTGCTTTTGAAAACCATCAAATTTGGATTGTATTCAGTGATTTCACCTAGCTTAGATTTTTTTACATTTAAAGATTTTCCAATTTGTCTAAAACTGGATTTTTCAGTTCAAAAATTAACAAAGATAACAAAGAAAAGCTTTACAGGGTTACATCCAAATTAAGTAGAAGAGTTTGCTTTGACATTGAACGATAAGTAGTTTTTTAACTTGTTCTTCCTCTAGTATTATGGGATAATTTGTTTTGAGTCAATTTGAGCTTTTGTCCTGATTCTTTTTCTTTATGAAAATGAGAATCAGTTGCTCACTACATTTAACACATCTGTCACGGTAACTCAAGAAGAACTTTCTTTCAGACTCAAAGACATCCCTATTAACTATACAGCAGTAGTGTAATACAAAGTACCCAATACCTGTTCCAACTGAAAGGGACGTTAATTGTCTGTGGACAGAAATGTGCCACATTCTCATCTCTAAACAAACTACTGTACCAGAAGGGGATGATCAGACTCTTTCGTCCTCCCTCAGATGAGGAATTTTGTGATCAAAATGTTTCTTCAGAGTGTCTTGTGGTGTCAGAAATCAAAGATCATAAAGGTAGAAGGCAGAGTTTATTTATTTCTACCCTGCTGCTCTAATTAAAGGGTCAGAAGCAACTGGAGAGTCTCTGTTTCCTTTGGTTCTTCGTAAGCCTCTACAATTTATTCTAGAAGGGATGTAGAGAACGCAGGATAAAATAGCCATGTCCTTCTGACTGCTGATCTTTTAAAGTCTTTGATCACTATCTGCTTGATTTTTATCTGCTTTGCAAGAGGAAGGAGCAGTGCACAGCTAAATTAAATAACTACATTTAAATAACCATGCATCTGGTTTATAGAGGACAGGAAGGAGTGCTGCTGCTGCTGTGAGTTGCAGAAAGAATCAAGTAGCAGTCTTAGCTCATAATTTCCTGCCTGCTGTTGCTTTAAGTTGTTTTTAACATTATTCAAATGTATGTCTCCTTTTAAATTTCTTTATTCTTTTTTTATTTGAAAAATGAATTGAAGAAATATAAACTCAGCAGGCATTTAAGTCACTGAGTATAACTGCAACTGCCCTCTGGGCTCTGCAGGGAAGTAGTTGAATGCTTTGTACCAATGCATTTGGCCTAGGGTGTAATGGTCTTTGGGTGTCATTACAGGCTGTGCTACAGGAATCTTGGGGTGGTTCTAATGTGTTACAGCATCACCACTACCCTCCTTTTCTTGAAGTGAGTTCTCAGTAATTTGTGACTTATCATGGAGGCTGTGCCAATGTATTTCTGTACATAGACGCACATATTTATTTACACACAAGCAAGACTAGCTCTATGTGGTAGGTAACTGATTTACCTCGCTCCTGCTGTTAATTTGCAGAACTCATTGCCATAAGCACTGAGGCCAAGGGCTTAGAGATTCCTGAAACAATTATACTGTCATGGTTAAATCTCAGTTGTGTATGGGTTGAGGTTAGGGAAAAAGCAAGATTTTTGCGCATTTGGTTAATGGTGATGGTCTGCTTGCTGGCTGCCAGGTTTGGGTATTTTGTTACCCTGTTTTGTACTTGCTGTATGCACCTGGGTGAATTGCCTGAAGTGAAGGGTAGAGTGGAAGTCAATACTCGAAGATTTGCCTCATAATCACACCTTCAGAGCACCAGGTGAAAGCATGTTATTTGTTGACTGCAGAAATGGTAACATGGGCTATGTATGTATAAAGGAGTGAATGGAGGCAAATCCATGCTTGGGGTGGCAGGCGAACTCCCTCCTTGCCTACTACATCCTCCCAAGTGCCTCTGTACAACAGGTATGAGGCTCTGGAAGTGGAAGGCTGGTCAATGGAGGATGTGGATGATAGTCTTTGTACAACAGAGCTGTCTCCAAGGTTAGAAAGGCCTACCCCCCATATCATGACCACCTCCACAAGGAAGAAAAGAAGGGTTGTAGTTTTAGGTGACTCCCTTCCGAGAGGAACAGAGGGTCCAATACGCTGGGCAAACTCTCCTCATAGGGAAGTCTGCTGCCTCCCTGGGCCTGGGGTTAAGGATACCGCCAGGAAACTTCCCAGCTTGGTATGGCCCTTGGACTATTACCCATTATTGATCGTCCATGTAGGAGGAGAGGAAACTACAAAAAGTAAAGGAAAAAAGTGTATTAAATCTGAGCTAAAGGGAAGATTTAATGGTGGACTGAAGGTCTGAAAACAGGCTTATGTAATGAAGACCATTACAGTAGGAAATTATGATCAATGATATTATATAATACACAACAAATATTTACAGCCAGGCTGGTGGCTAGCAACAGCCTCCTTAAGACATTAGAAAATTTATCTTTTATTCTGCTCTGGAGGAGACATTTTAGATGAAACAGCTGAGAGGCAGTGACTGCAGCACCATGGAAGCAAATGGAGTGCAATCAGTCCATGGCTAGGTAACAGGAGGTAGGCGTTGTATCATCTTGCCCATTATTTTAATTTGTGTGGAACTTATAAAATATGCTGGGAGCTCCAAATAGGAGTGCTGACAAACATGAGCTTCTTCACATGTGGTGTGGGGGAATGTGCGTTGTTATAAGTGGCATATTACAGAAGGGTAGATGGAAGTTCTCTCGTAAGCAGTTTTTCTAAACCTTGTTAAATGCTGATATTCCGTCCTTTTAATTAAAACAAGCTGGCATTTATGGCTATGTGTAATCAAGAAATTGAAAATTTTATAGCACCTTTTTATCCCCGGATATGTGGTGAGGGAAAAATATCAGTCTGTCTTTATCATCTGTCAGAGGGCAAAGTTTGTCCAGTTTTCCCATGCATGTAACTTTTCATTGCTTGTGTAGTTTCTGTGGATATCCGCATTGCCCGTCTGTATCTACTTTTGAAGTGAACCTAATCATGCGTTGTTAGGTTATGAGTACTAATCTACTGGCCTGTGTATAATAAAACAACTGTGCATGCATTGTAATGGCATATTTAGCTGAGTGGTCTTGCTTGTTTTGTTGCGCTTCTGTTGCCAGTAGTTTCAGGATGCTATTACAATATACATTAGCCAGTACATGAATCATGCCTGTTCCCAGGCTCCCATCTCTACTGTCAGCCTTTCTGTTGGGTTGGGATGACAATTTGTGATGCTTTATGCATGATTAGATACTCTCAATGTTTCTCATTCCTATTTAACTTCTATTCTAAAATTGTCTTTTATCAATTTGTTGCTGCACCTTGGCTGTACACCTTAATCCCTGACTCTTCTCCCTTCCTAGGCTTAATGGGTGCACTTATGATCTTTGCAAATGATCAACTATAGCTTCCCCTAAAATGCTAGAGACTGAATGCTACTTGTAGTCAAGGATTTGCAACTTGTAAAATGGAATTGTGCTTCTTGATCTTTGGGCCAGTAGAGGTTTTAAGTGCCACAGAGGTGGCATGTTCAGTATCTATGGATAAAGTTGTACATTATTGTACATACCTAGTGCTGGTTATGAATGAACTGTTAACAGGTCTGCTTTTTGACTAAACAAGAATGAAATGTAAATAGGAGGAAAAAGGAGACTAGTTAGTCATAACAGGTAAAATGTGATCTTAGTAGCTTTTAGAGTGGATTTTAACCTATACTCTTAACTGCGCAGTCCAGGAGACTTGTGTTCCTTATGGGTTAAGGATAAAGCTGATCATGCTGGGATTCAAAGCAGAAAGTTTAATCTGAATTTTGCAGAATTTCATGCTGATGCATTAGTAAAAGTGCATTGCCACTTGCTTTTCAGGGAAGTAAGTCTATAAATCTTTGACTGAATATATAATTCAGGTTTCACTTTAAGTTTTAAGAATATTTCAAAAAGGTAGATACTCTAGACTTCTGGTATCATCCCATTTTATCTTTATCAGATTGACTGAAGAGCTATTAGATTTCCTTTTTGGAATGGGACTGGCAAATGCAGATGCCTGCTTGAAACTTCACTAGTTGCTCTGCACAAGAGCTTCCCTTGCTTGTTGTAGTCAGAGGCTGTTAAAAATACATGTTTCTGCATGAAGACGCATTTTAATGGCAAACTGGAAAAGCATTAAAATACAAGTAATCCCCCTAAGCATGCTGTTCCCATAATTCTTCTCAAAACAAAAGCAATTTATGGATCCTGTAGGGATACATCCCTTAAATTTACGGTACTTCTTTTCAGAGGTGCAGATGAGGAAGTTCAACTACTTGTCTTGTGTAATGTTTGCTTTCTGAATCCCTAATGACAAGTGAGCAAAACTAACTCCATGGCCTAATGGCTCCTCTTCATATTCCAAAATGGAGCTTCTACTTAAAGAAGATGTCAAATTGTATTATCTAAGGAAGTATCCTCAACAGGCAATACACTGGGTAAAGTTGAAATTATGATTATTTTTTTTCTTTCACACTTGACGTAGAATCAGAGTTTAAAATATTTTGTAGCATCCTGGGCAATCAAATTAGGCAGAAATTTTCTTTGGTATTTGTCAGAAAACAACCCTTTGTAAGCAATGCACTGGAATACAAACTTGGCAATGAGGTGTGTTGACTGGCATTTCTGATGTATACTGGAAAAAGAATGTCCCTTTAAGGGGAAATTGCAGTATTATTCTTACCTAGTTGCTATTCCTTCCCCATATTTAGGCTAACATGGAATTCTAGGTGGACTCTAAGGTTAATTGTATCTGTTCACATAGCTGTAAGAACACGCTGTTAAACCAATTGACTAAATTTCTGTTTGCTGAAGCATCTTACTTCCTGCTTTACAAACATCTTAATTTCTTCAAGTTCTCTGAAATCTACTTTGTGTTCTTCTAGAAAAAGTTTGAAATCCCCTTTTTACTACTTCATTGTTCTCATTTAAGAATTCTGTATGGCTTGTGTATGAGGCTCCATTTGAGCTTAACATGTAGGGGAAGACTGATATTGCAAAAGCTCTTTGTTTGGAATGCTTACTTTTCTTTGCAAATATTAATTTATTTTTTTTCCCCCTGTAAGACTAATGCTTGGGAATGGCTTTCTCTTTGAGGGACTACTGTTTGGTCCTATGCAAAATGTCAATAAGGGCTGAAGTGCAATCTAAATCCTTAGATAAAGGTCCTAATGAGTTTAGTTAATTGGGGCTTTTATCCTTAGAAGGTAAACAATGAGCATAAACTTTATCAAGA
Organism: Cariama cristata; assembly: GCF_000690535.1. NCBI lineage: Eukaryota > Metazoa > Chordata > Aves > Cariamiformes > Cariamidae > Cariama > Cariama cristata. The sequence continues at coordinate 212,903 of NW_009606775.1, read as the reverse complement.
TCTTTCAGCCTCTACCTCTTCTGGACACATCACTAGCTATAGACAAGTTATAACTGGACTCTCCATATGACAGGAACTCTACCCAGTATATCTCTTGGTGCAGCAACCATGTCCAAATGCAAATCTGTTCAGAGCATGCTAAGGTTTAAGGCTTCCGGGATGCCATAAAGCTTTGGGGTGAGATGGTCTTTAAAGGTGGGTCTCTAGGCATAAGTCTTACCATGAATTTAGATAAAATGGACTCAGGCTTAGCGCATTGTTTTCCCCTCTGCATGACAGCTATATTCAGGAACAGTGTTACAAGGAGAAGATTGCCAGTCATTGCTAGGGCTGAAAGTCTTGTAGAGGAACTGCATTTCTGTGAAGCAATGTACCATTCTCAGATAATGGGAATGAACAATTACCATCTTATACAGCTTAGCTACAAATGGTTTGGTTGCTTGTAGACTTATCAACTGAAGGAATCCTAGAGTCGTGACTGCTGTTTACACAGGGTTGTAAGTGAATACACCATGTGAATGCTTTTGACTAGCTTTAGATATAAGTGGCTCTTCTTGCTGGGCCATGAAGACCTTCCACTGAGATCTGTAGACTCCCACACTGGGAAAATCATCTCTGTTTTGTCAAGGTTATTTAAATTAGATGTTTTTGATTTCAGCACACATGCTTCTATTTGGCCTTGAAATTACACAATGGTATTTTGCTTTCTTTGGACTTGAATTCTTGCCCATTTATTCTTGCACAAAACCAAGAGAACGTAGTATTAAAATATAGTCAGTTCCTCAGCTGGCATAAATCGGTGTAGTTCCACTGGCTGCCCTAACTTAAATCCAAATTTGATCAAATAATTTCAAATTGGGTTGCAGAATGAATTAAGTCTATATAAAAGAAATCCTTAGATGCCTAAAGCCTAAGTCTAATTTTCCAGTAGAAGGGCATCAGCTGCTTACCTTGTGCATTCACAACCTCATATTAGCTGCTTATGGCTCAGTAACTGATATTGGCTGTGCAGCAGACACTTGGCTGCTCCTTTGGCCAGCGGAGAAGAAATGTTGGCTGCTGGCTCTTTTGAAAGAGCAGAGCTATAAAATGAGGAAATAATAAAACACGATGATTAGGATAGGGTCACAAAATATTGTAAATAGGAGCATATTGGACTTTCTGCTGTTTTTAAAGCTCTTTGTATGTTGGCTAGCTAGCTTCCTGGATGTCTGTGTTGCCTTAACTGTTTGGCTGTTTAAGGTGATGTATAAGGGGGGAAAAAACAACACTGTTGTTGACCTCTTATGTATACTAAGGCCTGAAACAACTGTTTTCTTGAAAATGTTTCCTTTCAGAATTTATCTTAGTTTATCAATGAAGTCTTTTCTGTCCAGCTCTCGCCCCCAGAAGTCTTGGTAGCATATAGGTTAGTACAGGAGAATTGCAGGGACCAGTACTTGTGTTAACATTTTTAGACTGGGATTTTTAACCCATCTGTTCTCATGCAGCTTCTGGTTCATCTGAGAATTACAGGTGCCTCAGAAAAGAAAATATCAAATAATAGTGTACCTTGTTAGAAGCTGCCATGACAGGAAATGTAATTACCAGGAGCGATTCACAGCGATGACTTGGTGTGTTTACATGTGAGGTTTTTGCTTCACAGGGGTAAACTGACTTGGCTTTTTTAAAGCCCTGAGCAGCTGGAAGATACGGGCTTCAACGGTAGTTCTGTCACCAATGGCTTTGAATATGAGATCATGTGTAAGCACTGAGGGGTGCTGGGTGTTCTAGGGTGAGTGGCAAGCAAGAGTAAGTCTGGAAATAAAAAACTGGAAGAAATAAAACTGGAAGTCTGACCCATTTCACTGTATTTGTCGTGTGTATGGGTTTCAAAGGAAGGCTGAATCAGAGTGTGTAGGGCTTTAATGCTGAGTCGTATATGAATTACCTTGTACCATGTGAAGGATTTGATTTCAAGCAAAAGCTTGGAAGTGTTTTGTACTGCTATCCTCTCTGCCTTAAAGCTGATTATCATGAATTCCACGTTCATTCTTGTAGACTTTTCGTGAGTTTTTACAAGCTGGTCTTTTGTAATTTTTGGGGAGCGGAGGGGGAACTCATTATTTTTGTTTATTTCCCTTTTGCTGCTGAATGCAAACACCAATATAATTATGGGAGGGTGTAGACACTTGAGACACATCCGGGAATATTTGGCCAGGAAGACTAAGCTGCTTTTGCGCTTAGTGTTCAACACCAGTCAGTACCTATCCAGGTGAGGTGGGAGAGAGCAGTAAAAATCTTTCTGTGGACACAGGCTGAAGGAATGTGCTGTGTGAAACCTCATTAGCCTGTTATTGGGACACAATAGCTTTATAAGACATGAGATGCTCTTTTGTTGATTCCCACCTAGGAACGTCCACCTGTATGCAATTCTATCAGGCCTGGCCTAACAGATGGTCCTAACTAATGAAAGGAGTCCCTTTAATTAGTCCATCTAAAGACATTTATTCACACTGGTGGGTGCTCCCAATAAAGTTTCAGTGACTAGGATCTGTGTTGCTGGCTTCCAGCAGTCACCATCTGTTTGGTGGCAGAAACTGGCCGTGATATCACTGCATGTATTTCCCACTCCAGTGGGCTGGAAAGAGGTTTAAAGCATGGGGAAGGAGGGGGGAAAGGTCTCCCGGTTACTGCCCACAGCAGTTTGAAAGATGTGGTATCCTTGCTTCCAGACCTAGGATTACAAACGCTTATCCTGCTATCTCTAGCAGCAGTTTTGGAAAGCAGCTTTAGAAATCATGCTCACTTCCTCTGGCAGCAGTATTTTAATATTTGAGAATACCTTCAGCGTATTTGCTAAGGCTCTTTCTTAGGCTGTTGGCCTATTTGTTAATTAACTATTGAAAATCCTCTAATTTTCATGACTGTTAGAAAATAACATTTCTAATTCTAATTATTTTAGATTATGTCAGTAATGCTTATTCTGGGAATACAGGAGTTTGCATGCTAAAGAAACCTCACTGGCTGCATATTAAAGGGAACAACTTAATGGCAACATTCAATTAAAAATTAGGAGGGATGATAGGGAGTTGGAGCAGTACAACAGAAGATTTCCAAGGCTTTATTGCCCATGCCTAGTTTTATTTATGTCCTCTGCCTTCTGACAAACTAGTTCAGTTAAGGGGATAATTAAACCAGGGGGAAATGACAGCATTTCCTGGAGAGAAAACACAGGCTAGTGATGAGACAGGAATTGTGGGAATTCAGCATAATTCTGACTATAAGTGTTGTTTATGTATTCAACCTACTTACAGCACTTCCCTGGACTCCTTGGATCCTCCCCACTCCCAAACCCTACCAAAACTTTATTTTTCTTCAAGCTTTAATTTTCAGGTCTTTTTATTGAGAGCTTTTTGCAGGAAAAGGACAGTGGAACTATTAGATCTTGTAGTTTTTAATAAAGACTTCCTGATAAGGTTTGATCTGACAAAGTCAGATATCTGAACTGTTGAGAGACCTTCCAAATCGTTGTGCCTGCCACCTTCCTCCTCCTCCATTCTCAAATGGCGTGAAGGGCAAGTTTGAGATCATATTCACTCCAACTGTCAATATCACTTGTGGAACTCCTTCAAAGTACATTTACCTGTTGTTATGTGGATAGTTGTCATTTTGTTGACATTGGGAGACTAACTTTTGACAGATAAATGTACCTGACCTTTCCTTGGAAGGAAACTCTGGGCCCTTCCCCAAAAGCAAATTGGTTTAAGAGGCAGCCTCATGCCAGGATCTGTGCAAACCACTTTACAAATGATGGCTGCCACTCCCAAAATCCTAAAACTTGGCTAACGATAAAGATGATTATCATGCTGAAACCCCTATTGACACCGTGCCCGAGTTGTAATTTTTTGTTGCCAGACTGCCTAGTCATGGGCCAGGATCCTGCTGTTTTGGATGCTATACAAACACAGAGCAAGGTATCCTTGCCCCAACAAGTCTGTTAAATACAAGATGGCAACAGACAGTGGTGAGCAAAATGATGATGCAGCTCTAGGCAGACCCAGATGTAGCTGCAGGCTATTGTCAAACACCACACAGAGGCATGGTCACAAAAATTAAAGGAAGTGTATGGTAACCATGAAGAGCTTCATAAGGGAAAACATAAAGATGTGTATTTGAGAGTTTAGTAATGAGTGTTAGATTGGCTGATGGGCTGATTGCAGGTAGAAGTCAGGTGAGAAATGACATATAAGACCTTCAAAATAATAATGTTTAAATAAATTAATGGAAAATATCTGATAAGAACTGTTAAACCAGAAAAGAAACCTCTGGTTCAGGAAACAGTAAAATAAAATTGGAGAATTTTTCACTACAGATTTACTTAGTTCTAATGCATCTCCCATGACATCCACTGCTTGTCATCACCTAAGAGAGATGTACTTGGCTTGGTATTCTTTGATCTGTTTCTGAATAATCTTTATATATATATATATATATCTATATCTATCTATCTGCTGTTCAAGATACTACACTGGACCAAAGGCTCGTTTTGGATGTGTGCCAGTCTCCATTTGCTCATTCCCAGAAAACTAGGACAGACAGTTGAAGGTGACAACATCTTAAATGGCTAAAAGCAAGATCCATCAGAAGGTATCTGTCTTGGGCTAACTCCTTAAAGCAACCTCTGGCAATCATGCAAAGTCCACCAAAGCCAGTCCTGCGGTTCCCACACAGTGAAGATCTTCCAGAGGATATCCTGGGACATGATTAGGAAGAATGCAAGCATAATTTGAACAAATCAAAGATGCCTTGTAAGGACTAGATTCAAGGGGGACCTGTTAGGCCTGACAGCGATATTCAGGCAAGCTTTAGCTAGGAAGAATTACTAGAGACCGCTTTGAGTGGAGAGGAGCTGTAGGGTTAAAGGAACCCTAGGAACTCCAGGTTAAAGCAGATAAATGTGTTTTAGCACAGTTTTCTCTTGAAACCGTAACTGTTCATGAGGCCATATTCATCTAAGTGAAGTATTAATCTGGAAGGTTTTTCCTTTCTCCCAAAATCTAATCTTGAGCTGGAAAGTGAAGTGGTGCTGGCTTCCTATTATAGCCCTAATGAAAAACATTAATCTGGGTGATGTTTTAAAAAATTCTTCTGCTCATTAGGTAGACTGAGATTTTCCCATATTGAGTACCTTTGGAAGACTTATTGTCTAGTCTGAGATAGACATCTGTATCTCTGGTTTTAATAAAAATATCAAACAATCTCAGTTTTATTTCATTGTGAAACAGCAAAAAAAGCAATTAAAGCTCAGGATCTTTGATGGTGTGGGAAAACTGATTCACATCCAGTTCTACTTCAGGCAGGCTAGACAGCACAGTTAATGTTTTGAGATTTAAAAAAAAAAAAAAAGCTAGTAGCTGGATAGATGACTGAAGTGAAGAGTTGATTTTTGACTGGTTTGGGCCAGCCTCTCAGGCTTGAAGCTCCCTTTGCAAAATTCACTGCTGAGAAGAGAGTTTGTTTCTAAGCCACTTAAAAGTCAAATCCTGTGTTGTTAAAGCAGAGTATCATTTTAATGCTGATAGCAACTGTCAACCCAGGCATATTCTGTTTATCCAAAGAACAGGTATAGCAACAACACTGAGTTTCACTCATGCTCCCTCTGATATGTTGGAATAAGTTTGTAGGCTTTTCTTCTAGAGTAAATTGCTTTCATTACCTCTGGCCATGGAGCAGGTTTCTACACAAAATACACCTAGAAAACCTAAGTTAATGCTCATATTGCATATGCTCAGATTTTATCTGTTGCTATCACTAGTTGAGCTCTGAAGATTATAGTAGCTTGGGGAGGTTTTAGTTGAAAGTGCCTACAATTGAGGAAGATCTGAAGGCAAGAGGAGCACGTAGTCTTCTCAACAGATCTTTAGGAGAGGTGCAGCAGTGCACGTTTGTTCAAGTTCATGGAACATCAGGCAAGGATTCAACTCTGTTCATTTAACTGCTTCAAATAGTAGAAGATGTAATCCCTAATGCTCTTATAAACATAAATGCCTACAACTTGAGCAGCTATCTGAGCAATTACTCTTAGTAATAGAGGTATCTGGATTTTCTTCTGGGAGTCATCAAAGTCCTGTCATGCTCAAGTACTCAAGTCTCTGATTTTCAGAAAACTGATTCTGGATCAGATAATAGAAATAGGTCTTAGTCAGGGAACAAATTATGACATTTGAAAGTTTATTTTGCTTTAGAGCGGAGCAAGATGTATCTTTTTCTTGTGTGAACTGAAACTGGATTGAAGCTTCAGTTTCCAGGAAAAGCCTCGCTATCATTCTGAGATTCTGAAAATGAGTGAAAATGTCATCATGGGCCTCCCCAAGTCTACCATCACAGATGTCATTAAAATCAGTAACTTTCTATGGAACAACATCTTTTGACAGAAATTGCATGGTCAGAACTTCTCACAACAGAGCCTTTCATTACTATTCCAGTCTGTGTATTTTGTTTTTTAGAGTTTTTGGGGTTTGAAGTTTTCCAAAAGATTACGTTCCTCTGTGAGAGAGCATAAATCAGCAATATACAGAACAAAAAGAGGAGGGGAGAGAATGTGAAAATGGATTGCTGAGAGCAATGAAAAAAAAATTGTCATTACAATCCAAGTTGAAAACCAACGAAAGGATATATTTTCCTCTTTCTTTAGCTGTCTTCATCTGGATTACCTTTCCCTTTTCTTTCATGCTTATTGTCTGAGTTTTAGTTGTAAAGCATGCGTAAGAGAAGTTAATTTTAGCTTTTGTGAGTTATGGTTATGCCTTTCATTTTCCTGCAGATGTTCTGCACAGTAAGACAGGCTTGTCAGGTCTGTTGCATTCTGCCCACAGAACATTACTAACATACAGCTGTACAGAAACATCTGGGTAGCTTGACTTGAAAGCATTTTGAACGTGTGCATGTGAATTTCTTTCTCTAGCCATGTAGGCATTATCTGTAGTGCAATCCATGGGCCACTGCTTCTCTGGTGTGTGCAGCAGAAGACTGTCGTCTTGTTTCTGTTTTTTTTTTCTTATGCTGCAATTTTTTTCTTTAAATACTTCTAGCCTCTTCCAGTAAGACTGGAGCACACATGAGCTTTTCTTTCTGGGATGGAGGAGTGGGGGGAGAAATGTGAAGCTGCTTGTTCTCAGCTTGGGCATTGGATGCCTACTGACCAGCATGTATAGGCTCACACAATCAATGGTGTACTGAAATGATACACTGGAAGGTAAATGCATCAAGCGTGTTATAGAAATGTTATGCGCCTTCCTTGCTTCTTACACTGGCGCCTTCTTTAAATAACCCCTTCTACCCCTCAGGTTTTCCCCAGTTTCCCCCAGACCTTTTTGCAGTCTTAGTATTATTTCAGACTTTCTAGGCTTTTGAAGCTTCTAGATTTTTTGCCATTCCAATCAGTTCAGTACTGTGGCTCCTATGGTACCTTTAATAGAAGCTGCAGTGGATCTATAGGCTTTAACCCTGTTAGGTGGAATTGATTTGGATGATGCATCCAGAATTCTGGGGGCCGATATAATATTTTTGGCGGGTTGCTTGGAGTGCTTGGTGAAAGCCATCCTTTGTGAGTTTCTCTACATTGATCATCATCTTTGCTTTGAGTGGCTTCTTGGCTTAGGTTAGACACAGCTATGTTTCTTCAGGATCTGGCAGAAGATATGCCAGCAGCATCTTTTTCTTTTTTTTTTTTCCTACGCTGGTGAAAAATGATTCAAATCTTTCTGATAAACTTGACTGGACATCTTCTGAACAGATCATGAATATTATCTTTTTCTGGTTGGATTTGATCCAGCTGCTACTCACCTTGAGAGAA
>NW_009606775.1:162139-205035 GCF_000690535.1 Cariama cristata | reverse complement strand
TCCTGCTGATCAGGGAGAACTGTGCCTCTTGTGCTAGAGTGGGTTTTTTGGTGGCTGTTTTTTTTCAGTTGCCCGCTGAATTCTAGTTTAATGCTATGCTATAGTATAACTACTCATTTCCAGTTTTTTGAGGTGGTTGTGGCTAGTGGGAATCCTGAGGTCAGATTCCTGGCCATATTTCAGTGTGGTATGACATCTTTTGCTTTTTCTGTCTTCTCTTTTCCAATCCATTTCCAGGTCTTTAATAATCTCTTAATTATACAGCTTATAGTTGTGCTGGTAGGGAAATCTGGTGACTGAAAATTGGAAACCTTTAAAGGTTTCCAATTTAAGCACCTTAGAAGGTTTCTGGTTTCATTGCTGTTGTATAGGTGCGAAACCAGAAGCTTCCTGTTTAATTGCATCCTGAGCCCTAAAATGGCTAATAACCTAATTAGGCAGAGAATGATCTGTCCTTAGCAAGGTTTACTGGTACACCTATACAGCAGAGCAGATGACAATATACTTAGTCTGCTTGAGGTTTTATTTGGCCAGATGTGAGGCAGATGTGAACAAGTATGGCTGTTTTAGTCAAGATGTGCCTAGTAAGCCTTTTCTCTCAACTGAAGCCAGTTTATGTTGGCTAGACAGACTGGAGAGTAAGGGAGCAGAAGATGTGCAGACTTACCTAGCTGCGCTCAATGGCAGGAGCTTTCCTACTGATGGAGAGACCGTCAGCCTTGTCAAGAGATGATATATAAAATGCAGCAGGCCATGACTAGCTTCAGGGAGGGCTGTATGTGAAGGTCTGTCCTGGACTTCTCTGTGGCTTTGCCTATTAACCATCAGTTTCCCCTGTTTTCCATATGTGTGTTTTTAGGAGTAATTCCTCTTTCCACTGGGCTTCAAGATCTGGGGACTGTATCAAGGACTATGAAGGAGGTTTATTATTTATTATTACTCCCCTCTATAGATATATTATCTGGCTCCATCTGCCTCACAAGTCCTCAGCCATTGCTGTCCACCACACAAGAGCACTGAGGAAGTTCTGTGAATGGGACAACTTCCTACTTTGCTGCTCTTGTTGCTTGCCTTTTATTTTTTTGTGCACACTGAATAATGTTAAAGGCTTTCCAGTAAATATCATCCTTGCAATGCATGGGAAGATACTATTGGTCTAGAATTTTGAATAGCTGAAATGTGAGAAATGCAACCTCAAAAGCCAGTTTAGTATTACCTTGAATGATCAACCTAAGTAATTGGAAACAAAATATTTAATTCCTAAAATTCAGACCGGTCCTTGGCAGTTTGATGTTTGCTGCCCACTAATACCACCAATTTATCATGTTGGTACTCACATAATCGCACTCATGAAGTGATTGTTCTAACAAGCCTGAAGCATCATAGAAAGGAAAAACCTTGTCCATTTCCTTATGACTTGAAGCTTAGCTTTATCTAAGAGCTGTACTGAGCTGGTGGCTACTTAGATTTTCATCTAATGGGGGAAAGCATGGGTACGATAAATACTTATTTCCTTTGTTTACTGAAAGGACTAGGAAATTTAAGAAAGCTGAGTGGGTGTTTTGCTATTTCTGTCAAGAAACTACTTTTCTTGCAATTACAATCCTTTTTTCATACTAACAAAATAAAGTGGTGTCAGTCTGACCTTTATGAAATACATTCTAAACTGTAGGAGAATTCTTAGAATAAATAAGCAGTTACTGACCTTGTTTTTTTGAAGGTAAGGATGATGCTCCATCACCAGCTTGGCTGACTCTCAGAATGCTGGCAACCACAGTTTGTTGAGGAATCTTATTTAGTCACTATCTCTTATGTGTTCATTTTGGATACTTGTGACCTAGTTTCCAACCTATTTTATTTTTTTGTGGGCAGCCTGGTGAATACTAAGTTACGTAAACAGGTATTAGGGTAGGAAACTTTCCTTTCTTCGTTGTTTGCAATACAGTTGGTAAAGATACTCTTTACATTGAGGTCTTACCAGCATCTAGGTAAGATGCTGAACTGGATTCTGGCCTTTGGGTTTGGACTAAGCTCTGTCTTTTGTGAAGTGTTCTCAACTGCAAAAGGAGTGTCTTGTAAATTCTTCTCATGACTGCTGTAGCTAGGGAAAACTTTGAGAATTCAGTCGTTCCTGAAGCTGCTCTAGGTAATACCAAAACTGAAGGTATAAATTTTTTCCAGTTTGGACCTACAACCAAACCCTAAAGTGCTGTGTTTTGGGTCTAGAGATTTGAATCAACCCTTAGTCCTCTTGTCCAATATCTTGAAGGAGAGGGCTGATGTTAGTGCAGAGTGTGTAGTTCATGACTAATGCAATCCTTATTGTACTTTGACAGTTGGTTATCAGTTACAGTGAAGTTTATGTACTTGGACAGGCCCTGGTGAGGCAGTTCTGTGTTAGCAAGGTTATTGTTTTGCAAATGTTTAGAGTAAGATGAGCTTTATCTGTCTAAAGCTATTTGGTTGTTGACAGTCCAATCTATATAAATTATTTCCTTGAGCTCCTGTTGCAGGACAAAACACTGCTGCCCACTCTGGACTCCTGCATTTGTTTTTTTTTTTTTTTATGGGAAAGACACTTTAAAAAGTCTGAGAACAGTGTCTTTCTGTTTTATTAATGGAGCAGGGTTTAAATCCTGCTTGACCTGTGAAAATCTTAAGACAGTCTTACATGTGTTAGTAAAATCCAGATTGGATTAGTGTAATTCTTTCTTTGTAGTTTTGCCAGCATCATCATTCAGAAATTACTGCTTCAAAACACAGTAATGAGAATGATCTCTGGTGCTGCAGAAATAAGCAAGCTAAACAATCCAGACTTCTCTCTTCAGAGGCTCCCAGCTCTAACAAAATTGGCTGGAACATCTGTTCTCTGTCTTAAACTCTTTAATGATTAGGTTCCTAATTGTTTGACTGTGTGTCTATGTAAGCACAGACCCAGGCATTTTTGAGTTAATGCTGGACTTCTGGCACTAAAAAGCAATACTGAATAGATAAAATACAATCAATTTATATGAAGAACTTTTAAAATAATGCCTTCTTTGCTGTTGAATTTTCTGTGAGAGTTTTTGTTAAATTGACTGCTTCTTGGTTGCAACTAGTATAGCTCCTCAGCTAATGGTATGTTGCAGATTTTAGGATTACTGTTTTAAACAGTTGGAGCCCTACTTTGGGATACCTTCTTAAGGTATTTGGTGTATACAGACTCAGTAGTCATAGAAGGCATGGTTTGGTGTTCCTTACTAAGACAGAACACATATGAAGACTAAAGAAAGTATGTGTTTCTGTTCATTGCTTTGTAGTTCGGGAAAGGACAAAAGCAAATGCTTAACTTCAAACACGTGCTTTGCTAGAACATAAGAAAGTGTTCAAATCCTTCCCTTGTGTACTTTCTGGAATTAGGTTGTATCAAAGCTTTTATGCCCTTCCAAGCTAAATGGGATCTCTGCATATTGTTTTGTGCAGCCCCCTCCTAATGGTCCTGAGTGATGTTTTCTGAGCTTTCTCACATTGCATCTTTGCAGGTAAAAACTGAGTCTAGAAAGTTCCTTTTCTGAATGTAAAATGTGGAAAAATCTCTCACTAAGGAGAATGTAATAGTATGTCCTTCTGTTTTTTTTTGTGTCATTTCCACCCACACAAACTGACTTTCCCTCTGTGACTGTCTTTTTAAACAACTGATGCCAGAGGATAGATCAAGAGTGAGCTTATGGAAAACATCATTTAGTTTCAATAGTATCCTCTCTGTTTTTGTTATCAGTATAATTCTGCATCTGTGTCATACAATAAAACAGGTCAGCAGAAGTTTTTGACCTTCCCAGGTTTAAAGTCATGGGTGTTTGTTACGAGCAATGATAACATGCCCTGTTTGCCCTTAGTCAAGAAGCAACAGAGGTACGTGATGTGGGGAGTTTCCAATAGGTTATTTATTCCATCTTTTTCAGGGTTTATCAGGCCACCAGTATGGTAGCAGTTACTAGTGTAAGTACAATCCTACTTTGCTATTTCCGAAACATTATCACAGCAGTGAAACTGGAGGAGTGTAAGGCTGCCTGTGTGCTGCTACTTTTAATGTTGCTTCTGTAAGATTCTTTTTTTGAAGACAGAACTACCAAATACTCCTCCTTTGGACATTGGTCTTCCACTGTCCAGTTTAACCTCATCCATAGATTAGTACTTAAGTCTTTTCTGTAACTTTTATCTGTGGGTCAGATAGGCATTTTTGTCAAATAGATTTTTAAAAATAATTCTGATGTTCTAATATTGCATAAGTGGTTTGCACAGAAAGACAAGTAATGGATTATTTGAGTAGAGAAGACAAAAAGACATTTCATCAACAAAATGTGCTTTACCAATGCCATTCTTTCAGTATCATCATGCTTTTAATTCAGCATGTTAGACTGCTGCATAGAAAACTTAAGGATTTCTGTAAGATATTTATCCTTAACTTGTACTTACAGAAGAAGCTTTTTAAAGTGCTGGAAATGTTTTGCCTTTGGGTGTGTTTAGAAACTTTAAGTGAAGTATTCCATGACTGGAAAGTGTGAATTCATCAAAATACTCTGTGAACTTGTTCACAGAATAGACCAACTTCAGCAAAACTTTCCTTGATTTAGTTTTAGTGAGAACTGGAGATAGCATGAGCCACCCCAAAATGTCCTGGTATCTGGGAGAATCAAGTTTAGGAATACAGTAATTTCAGGGATGGGACTAGAGCCCCCTATCATCTTCATAAATTGTGATGGAGTAACAAGTACCTCACCTAATTTACAGTAGTCCCTACATGTATGTTTGTTGTGTATGGCAGATCTGAGATAGTTTGAATTGGCTTGACCCTAAGGTTGAAACTGTAGATATTTATAATAAGCTAATAGTTGACTGTGCTTGGTTTGGGGAAGATTGAGGACATAGTCACAAGCAGGTTACTGAGCATACACCAGGGCACATCAACTGCTTGTAACACATGCCCCAGGACTGAGGTAAGGATGAACAAATTTAATTAAAGCAAATGCTACTGGATGAAATTCTGCTTTCCACAAGAGATTCCTCCAAAACTATTTCCAGGAGGAAATTCTACGCTTGACATCTGGTTGTGTACCCAGTGCAGGTGCCTGCGTTGCATGGACAGGTTGCTTATGTTTACACAACAGTGGAAAAGTGCAATACACATCTCTGTTGCCACTGTGGGGGACACAGAATGGATGAGATGCAAGAAATCAAGACTTACAACAATCTTGCAAGATCTTCTCTGAGATGGGAACTTGCTGAAGCACAAAATTGAGATAGATTTCCCATGGTGGTACAACGCTACTCTGTCTCCCAGCACAGTGAAGTGCTGTGAATAACCTACCATAAAGGGCAGAAAAGAGAGATTAGAAAAAACATGAGTGGCTGTGTATGGATGTGGCTTCCTCACACATTTTAAGCTCTTTATTTTGTGCCTGATATTCTTTAAACATGTGATACACGTTGCCAGCCTTTACTTAAAATTCTGTTCCCCCAAATGATGTTAAATGTTGCAACAATTCAGCTGGGAAACATACAGCACAATTTCTTTCCTTTTGAGGGTTGAGAGGTCCTTATCTAATGTTTCTAAGAGTTCATCTGTTATAGTCTGACGTAGCAAGAACCTGCCTTTTATTTCAAGAGAAACTGCAACAGATTTAATGAAGGGAAAATTTTGAAACCAATCTTCAGTATTCTTTTCCTAAAGGGATTAAACTGCTAATGTAAATGTTCACAATAAAGCAATACTCTCACATATGATGAAATCTGAGATCCAATCATTCTCTGGCATTCACACACTTGGAAAGGGTTGATTGAAATTAGTGTACCCTTCCTGTGCCCCTGCCTTTTCTCTTGATTTGTCACACTATTGAGAGCATTGAATAGAAATTCTATTGGATTTTAACTGGTTTAACCCATGCAGTAGACAGGTTATAATGAACCTCAACTTGGGGGATGTGGTGGGGGTCATACTGTAGACTTGCATCAAGGTACAGATTTGAATGACAGTATGTATTTTCATGATATTGTGTTCTAGAAACATATGTTAAAAGAAGCATTTCTGCAAGTGAAGGGAGGAAAGGGGATAGAATTTTTCTCTTTGATTATCGGGTACAGAGACCATAGATTTTCTTCCCATTAGAAGTTCAAATTTATCAAAGTAAGGGAAAAGAAACACCACACTCCTGACTAGAGTCAGACTACACATCTTTTTGGTGGGGAAAAAGCATTTTATTTTCACAATTAAAATGTTCCGACTGAAATATTTAATGTAACACTGGATTTTGTTTCTTGCTTTTGATGTTTAAAAGGGAGTTCTCTCCCACACAAACCACATGGATGTCTGACAGGAACTGGTAAGGAGGTTTGTTAGTCTTCAGTAGCCTATCATTTTTGAACAAATAAACATTTTAAGGGGTGTGATATCTAGCCAACCAACCAGGAAAGGTCTAGGGTTTTGAGATTTAGAATACAAAACTGACTCTGATGCCAAGCATTAATACTGAAGGATGGCAAAGAATTTCCCAAGAGACATGTATGGTGTCTCATAAACCAGAGATGGTATGGAAACAAGCTGATGAAAAGGCTGGTTGTTGTTATAGATTCTGAGGGTGGTTCACAAAAATTATTTGTGAAATGTTCGTACCAATAAGAAAAGCACCTAAAAGAAACCTTGGAGATTGATCATGAGGGATTTGAATCACTCCAATATTGATTGGAATAATAACCATGCAAAATCCAAGGAAGGCAGGCTTTTAGAGCTACTCTAGTGTAGCACTGCTTTCATAATGCAATTTGTTGAATGGTCAGTATAGCCAGAGGATATTTTGGACCTAATCCTTGGAAATGAATCAAGTGCTTTATGATTTAATAAGGCTGGAAAATGGGTATTACTTGTATTTGAGTAAAACCTGCTAGTGCTATCATCCAATTTGAAATACTTGTTAAGAGAGAGCACTAGATGAAGCAACATGAAAGTGACTTTGAGAGACTGTAAAGTACCCTGTGGTATTTTGATTAGAATTCATCAGTTTACAGCACACGAGTGGGATGGCAGTTGGAGGGATTGCAGCTGATGTTCATCCCAATTGCACTGAATAAGTGTGTGGGCAAAAGGGCAGCAGATACTGTTGTGGGAAAATGGCTCAAGGTAGGATGTAAGCAACAAGTGTGCAACTTTCAACATACAACTGACCATATAAACAAATCTGTTTTAAAGATAATTGAGAGTAAATATGAATACTGAACATGGAGAGCCATGCAGTATGTTCTAACCTGAGGTCAAGGGTTTTCCAAATATACTGAGAGTGGTATGTAGGTATGCAGAGAACTGGTTCCCTGGGGAGCTGGGGACAGAGCTGAAGATGGAGAATGAAGAAACAGCTGACACTTGTTTTATTTGAAAAAGCAAAATTAAACTTGCTTATTTGCTTGGGTTTGGTGCGGGTTTGTGTTTTTTTTTTTTTTGGTTTTTTTTTTTTTTGTCTTTAGAGAGAAGAGAAGAAAAGTGGCTCTGTCAAGGAGATGGGTGAATTTGCTAAAATTTGAAGCAGCAAGCTAAGACATGTAAACAGATCAAGTAGCAGGGGACATGCTCATCAAAAATTAGACACTGTTCATAGCTGGGGATGGGGAGGAGAAATCTGTCAGTATTAAAGGAAGAAAAGGCAACTGATGAAACCTTTATCTGAGTCAGGTTAATATGTTTGTATCTTCTAAAACTAGAGCAGCAACATAAAACATGGATTTTTAAATGTCGTACACAAACTGATTTTTGTCCCAAGTGAGGAGCAGGGCATATTACACCACTTTTTGAGGAAAGAATTTCATATCTTTTTGCTTGGAAAGTTCCTGAGCCTTTGTTCATATTGGCTGAAGGATCTATTTGTACCTCTAGATTTGTAAGGAAAGGAAAGACTTTGTCCTGTCTTTCTGCGTTTCTTTTACATGATTCAGGAAAGAATAAAATATGTGATGCTGCTTATTTTTACATGTGCAGACTCATGGCCCAAGCAGCCTGATTCTGGTCTAAGAGTATTCATAATCCTTTGTGTGAATGTATAGCAAACAGCAACCACCAGAGATCACCTTGTTTAACATATACTGTGTAATAAGTGAAAGAAAATACCATGCTGTGTAGCAAGAAGGAAGGACCACCCTGTAATGCAGAGTCATGAGTAGTCTGAAATTGTGTTTAGGTATATCTATCTTGTGTTTAGACTTTAATAAACCAGAAGCTTCATGGATGTTATGGCTTAGTCTATGAAAACTAATCTGATTGTAACATCTTTGAAGAAATGATGTTCTCTTTCTAATGCCTGTCAAGCTTGCCTCACTACTTTAGCATGATTAAAATAGGCAGGATTTCTACTCAGGTGAAATTCTGCTTATGTTAGCTGCCAATAGAGTAAAGCAAAACAACCCCGGAACAGTTGTTTGATGTGCTCAGTGCCAAACAGTGTTTTGGTGGCAATGAGAGACAACTGATTGGTTACAAGAGTAATAGTCTCCCTGATGGCACCCCTCACCTACACGCACACTTCTGCACTTGGCAGACATTGGTACAGAGGGGGAAAAAAACCAACCAAACAAAAAAACCAAAACACTTTGAAATGTCAAACTTAAAATGCTTTTGTTTCAGATGGGAGGATCATGCTCCCAGCACTCACTATGCAGCTTCTGAAATTCTTGAAAGTTTTTCCATTTCAGTGTCCTTTGGAAACTCTTTAGTTTACTTGCACTAACCCTTTACATTTTGTGTACACATTAGAGAAGTGGTATCTTTTATTTCTTGAACATAAAGGGCTTGTTACATAAAGTATAGTTTTTCCATCGGATCTCATGGCTGCTACCTGATTTTTATCTCAGGCTGATGGAAAAATGTGGTTTCTTGGGTAATGGAGCAAACTAGGGAGTATGTATTGAAGGGAACAGTCATGCAATACTGACCAGGAATAGTATTCGGTGGGCCAGCTGTAGAAACCTCCCTGAGGGCATCAGCCTAGTTTATGACTGCAGTTAAAATAACAGGCAAACTGGATACTCACATCAATTTGTGGAGGCCCAGAATACAGCTAAAAATGTGATCACTTCTGTACCAAGTACAATTTCTCTGTGTTTTTATGTACTATCTCCAGATTGGGTCATGTTTTGCTGTGGAAGGATGCGGTGATTTTTGAGAGAGGATGACAAAGTAGTAATCAGCACGATACTTAGCCTTGACTATCTTTTGAAGGTAGATTACACTACATCTTTTTTTTTCAGTTTCTCATTGCATAATGTTTGCTGTAGTTTACTGTTTAAATTACAGCTAACACAGATAACTAATTCTTACTTGTTTTAGTAAGATAACTCACTTTTAAGCACCCTGTAAGGAACCTTTCCCATGCAACTGTGTTCACCAGGAATGAAAAGTGCATTTGATATTTGACATTACACAGGAAGGTCTTTATTGAAAAACAAAACAAAACAAAAAACCCCACAAAAACCCAAACAAACTAAAAACCAAACCAAAACATCCCAC
Source organism: Cariama cristata (assembly GCF_000690535.1). NCBI lineage: Eukaryota > Metazoa > Chordata > Aves > Cariamiformes > Cariamidae > Cariama > Cariama cristata. The sequence continues at coordinate 195,509 of NW_009606775.1, read as the reverse complement.
CAGTACTGATCAGTTAATCAAAAAGATGCTGCAATGACCTCAGGAAAGTGAAGCACGTAGAGACCTCATGCATGTCTTTAACATTCCATGATTTTTCATTATTAAGAAAAGCTCTAGTCCTGCAAATATTAGTATTTTAACAGTACCCTATACTTATGCCAAGCCCCGTCAGCTTCAGCTGTATGAGTGCAACAGTCCAGCAATTTGCTTATAGAGCCAGGGTGCATATAAGCAGAGATTTGTAGATATGTCAGGCTGGAAAGGACTTTGAGAAGTAGCTGAGTCCAATGCTCTGCCCTGACACAGTATGGATCTCCTTTGCAGCTGTTAAAAACTTCCACGCACATATAGGGACAGTACAGGAGATTATATGACCTCTCTTGGCAGCCTTATTCTAGTGTCACCAGTTTTAGTGGTAGAACGTTTTTCCTAGACCTCAGACTGAATCTTTTAGATACAATTAAGATGATTATTCTTGTTTACCCTAGTAAACACTTGGAGATAATTGAATAATTGATCCTCCTTTTTTTTTTTTTCCCTTAATTTGTTTGTTCCTGGAATGCTTGGGAAAAAGTTTGAGTTTGGTTAAAGGGCACAGATGAAATATGTCAGAGAGAAAAGCAGTGAAAGTAACTTAGTGACTGGAATTATTTTTCATTCCATAGTTGAAGATAGATATTTTGTCATGGTATTGTTAATGCCAGTTGTCCATTTCCCTAATGGAGCAAAGTGGTCAGCTTGCACAATTTTGTAATTACATATGGGAATATTATGTTGACAAACAAGAACTTATTGCTCCACCAGCATTTTGAAGTACCATCTACTCTTCACAATGAAGCATTTATAAAAGAGACTATTTCCAGAGCATTTAATTTTTGCATGACTAATTGCATGTTATAAGTTACAGTGGCAATTTGTTTCTCTTGAAAGATGCTGCCCACATCTCTCACCCCACATATTGATTTGTCTGGAGACAGTTAATGAAAGGAGACCATTTGAGACACAGTTTTATTCCAAAGATCATCTGCAGGCGTGGCAATAAGAATATAAATAATTGCAAGATGGTTAAAAAAAAAAAGGCAAACAAACCCTGTTTTGTCAAAAGACAATTTGATAAATGCACTTCCAACTCTGGCTTCTTCTAGGGCAGCTCTTTGCAAACATGTGTGTGTATTAGTAAAACTTTGTTGATTCTTTTAGGGGTCTTATGAGTAGTAATTTCTAAAACACCAGTTCCCAGTGCCTAGGAACAATGTTTCAGGAGAAGGACCATCTGTAATTGCCTTATTCCATGTACTGTCTCCCTAAATATCTGCCAGGGAGACAATACATACATAGATTTTTGGCCAGTCCCATCACTGCCTAAACTAATTATGCCCAAACTTCCCTAACTGCCAGATATTCACTTAAATGGGATTTATGGGTATAAAGAGCTACATAATTTTCTTACCATTAAATGGCTGGAAAACACTAAACCGAACTCATGATGGATAGTATATAATCAAAAATGTATTTCTGGAGTTTTCAGAGAAAGAATCTAGCATACTAAAATTAATCAGCTCTTCAGAATTTCAAGACTTTTTCTTAATAGTAATTGCCACTTGAACCTTCACAAATGTCTTGATAATACAGTCTCACAGAAGAGCAATAGCTGTTTTATAACTGCACACACTCCTTTCTGAATGATTCTTCTATCTCTTCTCATTTTTTTTTTTCCTCTTCTGTTAGTTTCTGACCTTTTTGCATTTGGTGTATTCTCCCTGTTATAGCATGAAACCCATTTTTATTTGATTTACAGCAGTAATGTGTGACTGACTGGACATGCTGTTTTATTATTGCAGAGATGACTAGCCCTGTCAAACATATACAAGTCAAGAAGCATATTTTTATGCAAATAAAGACAACCTAAAACTCTGATTAAAAGTTTCAATCCTGTAACAGTGTCTTATGGGTTAGCGTTAGTTTTATTGTCTGTTTAATCACAATTGACAAAGGATTTGCACATCTAATTTCTCAAGAACTTGAGCTGACAAGTCCAAGTGATATATTTTTCTTGGCTGGCCACAGCAGGGATGGTTTCTAAGTGATATACTGAAGGAGCACATACTGTGCTAAGATGTGATATAGCAGAAAGTGTGGAATATCCCTTCTGAGACTGTATTTTAAGAAAGAGATGACAAAACAGGAGATGAGAAGAGTTCATGAGAATCAACACAAAATATAGGAAAACATGGTTGATGAAGGAAGACTGAATAATTTTCTTTTCTTTAAGGGTGAGACTGAGATGAACCTTAACATGCTATGGTATACTTTCTTAGCCTCTAGTTGGGGCAAGGTATGTAGGTAGGGGAAGTGAAATCATGTAAGAGATAGTAAGTGTCAAATTAATATTGTGTATAAGATGCTCCCACTCCCAAGAAAAAATAGTTGGACTCTTTTCTAATGTGAATTAGCATCTTCCATCAAAGTAATTTTTTTTTTTTTTTTTGTACTTTGGGCTGAGACTTTGTTTCTGAGTTTGGGCTGAGAAATGTCCTTTACCTCTTCAGTGTTTTGTACTGAAACTTCATTTTGAACTCCTACCTGGAGGTCACAGCTGGGATAAAGCCATTGTGCTGGTCATTGTACCTGTATCGTGAACACATGTCCCAAAGGTGATCCTGAAGAGGGCAGACAAGAAAATTGAGTGATCTATCAAATCGGTGAGAGAACTAAGCTAAATTTGGGTTTCCTCATTTTGGCCTTTTGGAGATCATAGCAATTTTCAAACCAAAGTTTAACTTGGCACACAAATGTGTGTTTTATATTTTGGAGGATCAAGCGTGCTGCAGACTTGGGTGTGTGTTTGGTGTGAAGAGAACACCAAAGTGCAGAGGGTCTGCTCTTGGTAGCACTGGTGTAGGCTTCAGTCATAAGTAAACTTAATCCCTTTCAAGAAAAGACTGTAAATAATTTTCTTTCTGACTTTACCTTGACAGTGCACGGTGTTTATTTATTTAACTTACTATTTAGTTTTTATAAACTATGAAACAATGTGAAAATTTCAAGCTGCAAGTTGATTGGATTAATGCACCAAAATGTAAACTCTTGATCTCAGTCATTAATGGAAGTGTTAAATGTGAAAGAGAAATGAGGTGATGACTGAAAAATGAATGTGTTGGAAGAGACTGGAAAAAGCAGCCATCTAAAGAGCTTTCCCTGAGCATTAGGGAATATGGTGATTCTCATAGGAGCTGATAGTAAGAAAGAACCAACGATATGCCTGGAGCCATATTATGGTTACCCAGCCTTGTAAGGATTTGCATTTATTTTGCAAGAAGACTATGGGTCTTTTCTATTGAGTTTTAATGGAAATCTCTAAAGAGATTCAGTGTTAAATATTTTAGGATGATTGTCAGAATTTAGAGCTTTGTTTTCAGAGCTACCATGTGCTGTTCTGTTGATGATGAATTGCTTTACTACTTGAACTTTGAGTTATGTGTCTTGCTCTTGAAATCAGAATTTTTTACCATGCCGGTTTTAACTATGGAAAAGACCAATCTAAACATCATAGACTTGAGTGATATTTGATTCTTTTCTGGGTAACTAGTTATCTAAAAGATGAGTTAGTTATGAAATAGAAATTAATTCTGGGAAAACAAAGCACACTGTGTTTTGTGGAACGGAGAGGGAGGAAGGGAGAATTATGTGCTCTTCAGTGACCTTCAGTACATCAAATTCAAATGTTTCCAACACTGTTTATAATTCTATATTGGCATATGCTTAGAGGGAAAGAAACATATAGGAATTGCGGTACTGGATTAGATTAATTGCCCATTAGTCCAATATCCTGTTTTTGATATTGGACAGTACTAGATAGATTGAAAATACATGAAAAATCTCACAATGCAATGTGCCCTGCTTCTGTTGGTTAATATGTTAAGCCTTGGAACATGAAGCTTTCTATTTACAATCATCTTTCTACATGAAGCTTTCTATTTACTATTTTTGAAAGTCTAATGTGAATGTTTCCTCCAGACTCTTGTCTCAGAGGGAAGCAGCCTGCAGTAATAGATTTATTCCTTTCAGACCAGGAGGCTGTTTTTTTTTTTTTTTTGCTGAGACAGAGTGTTTCCGAGCTCCCCCGTGGGAAGGCAGAATTGTCCCCCTTTCTTGGTGCACTGTCACAGCGGAGTGGAGAGATGCTGCTAGTTGTCTCAATTCTATAGTCAGTATTCAGATGAAGTCCCATAATGGATGACACAAAAATCCAATGCAGACAGAGAGGATATGTTATTTGTAATATTTGTGCATTGGCTGAAACCTGGAATCTTGAGTAACTGATGAATAGCAATGCTGGAATTTCTGATATAAAGCAAAGAAAAACCCTCCTAAAAGATGTGTGTCACACTTAACTAGGTATTGAACAGAGGAAGACAGCCGAGTCTCCACTTGCGTGGTGCCAAGTACCCAAAATCAGCACAAATACTCAGGACTGAAGAACCTTGAATGGGTGGCCTCAGAGATTTTTGTTCTATATACATTAGATGAATGCTGAGCTCTGCTTCTCACCTCCAGTTAAACTGGATGTGTTAGCTACCCATCACATCCACCCTTGATGTACAAAGTTCACTTCCACACTTGCTTTATAGCAGAATTGGACACACTGACCTCAGTACTGTGATCTTTCAAAGACCAATATTACTATAGTGACCTTTTAAAGGATACTGGAGAATTGTTCAGTGAAGACCAAAAGCAAACTGGAAGTCCCATAGAAAAAGCTTTTCTTATTATACAGAAGCTGTGGAAAAAAAGGTAACTTTAATTTACCTTTTGTTTTTTCAAGGTCTCTTAGCGCTTCACTTAAATTCACATATAACATAGTACACTGGATTTTTATAGTAGTAATATTTATAGTTCAAATCATTAACATCCCTAGAGCAGACATAGTACCTAATTAAGGCTAAGCAGTGTCTTCTTTGGGGCCAGACTGACCAGAAATTCTAGCAGGGTGCGGTTGTGCCAGGGCAGGAGCAGAAGGGCAGGACTTTGCTGCTCCCATAGTTTGTAGGGCAGTTCACTGCTATGTCCCTTAGATAATGTCTTAGTCCTTCTGTGGCTGTCACTAAGGCCAATTCAGATAAGGGCTGCAGACAGAACTTCTTCACTCTTTGTGGGTGCTCCCGAGAGGAACACCCTGTTTTCTATGGTCTAGAAAACCCTATTGAATTAGCTATGTGCCTTACTTCTGTTTATCTTTACCATGCTGCAGAAGGAAGCCCTGTGTGCTATTGTCAGTAGGCTTAGTTATGGAGAACTTTGCATGAGTAGACATGAGAAGAGCTGGGTCATAGAGAGGTGCTAAATAAGTGGCAGTTAATTCCAAAATGTAAGAAGTATGTATCATCTGAAATGGAAAACACTAGCTACAAGCTAGTTATAAAAGAGAAATAATCAGTGAGTTAAATTTCTGTTAATAATCTGCTATAATACTAACAAAGGCAACACAAAAGCACAACAGATATAAAAAAGAAAAAAAAAAGCAGATGAGTTACTGTTTGAACAGATTAAAAGAATCAAAGTGTTCCATGGGATTAACTATACATGTTCAAGAATGAGTATGTCTTAAGGTGAGGTTCAATTGAATAACAGCATTTATTTATTTCATGGAGCATCCAGAACACACTTACAAGGTGATGCTAGAAAGCTCTTTTGGATAGGCCCAGACTACAAGCCAACTGAAAATCAGTGCTAAAAATCTGGAGGCTCTTGCTACAGAGCCAAAGACAGTGATCCTCATATTCAAGTTTTCCTGAGACACACCATCAGGAAAGACTTCTGCTCCCTTTTTCTCTTTGACAAGTGTTAACAACTTTGAAATGCAGCAGAGGAAAAGCCTTCTAGCTATAGACATTGCTTGCCCTTGTTGCAGGAACTGTTGCTGCGGTTTGGTTAGAAATTGTTGTGCGTGGAATACACAAGTGCCGTTTCTCTGCTATGTACTCAGGAGAATGATAGTAACATCACAAAATGTCCTGCAGAGTAGCTTTTGCCCTACATAGTGTATCAGAATGTCAATGTGCTTACAGACAGATTGCAGGATGGCTGTAGCAGCAACTGTAGTGGGAACAACTGGGAGATGCCAAAGTGACCATATTATGGGGAGCTGTTGGGACAGCTAAACTGAGCTGGCCTGTCTTTTCCCTTCTTCACAGCCTGGTACCTAATCCTTGCTGTCCAGCCTTCTTGTTAGCTATGCCATAGTGATTTTGTTCAAGTTGTTAGGTGGCAGCCCAGGTCATTTTCCCATCAAGATCACATCTTGTCCTGGCCATTAGCGTGACTTGTCCTGTGACTCAAGCAAAAGAAGTTTCTGCTAGTGTGTTTAGGGCAAATGCTTTGCAGCTGGAGAAGCATGATTACAATCATTTTCTAAAGGAAATAATTGAAAAGTAAAGACTATAACATGATTGTGATGTGCTGTTTTAAGGCATGGAGACACTTGCTAAATAGAATAACCAAAGTTTGTAATAACATTACCAATTCTCTTGTGATTGCTGATATGTTAAAGAGATTCTCTTCCTTGTTCTGATGGGGGCCAAAGCCTATTTTTTTTACAATGCTTGCAGGACTGTCTATAGCTGTTCCAGACATGGAAGTATCAGCAGGTTATTCATTTAGCTGGTTGGTACTTAGTGCTATAGGAGAAAATGAGCAACAGCTGAAGGCAAAAAATTCACAGGACCTTTTTAATCTTGCTTTGTGATAAAACTCAGTTTGAAAGGGAGCATTCTTGTGGCTTTGCTTAATAAAGTTTGTGAGACGATATTTATCTGTCTGGTCATGTAGTACATACTATACTCTTTGGAGGGTCTGCCAAGAAAGACTTACGGTAATATATTGGCACCGTAATACAAGCATATGGAGCAACACCTCTGAAGCATCATCCAGAATGATAGGCTGTTTCTCAGGTGTTAGCTGAGCAGTTTTAATAGTTGCTTTCATATGTTGTTGTTCTGAAGCTGAATATAGATTCAGTTACTGTTAATTGCAGTATTCCCCAATTGCTAATTTGACTTTACTGTCACTGATTGCTAATGGAACCTACTTGTCCTGGGATAACTAAGTTATGACTGAAAAATACATACAGGTGTCACAAGTCTTAAATTAAACCTAATCTTGCAGAACACTGAAGACTTTTCCAAACGTCATCTTGAAATACATGAGCTAGAGAGCAGAGGCATTAAGCCAGATTATGTAGTGATGTCCAGTTAATTTAAGCGATCTCTAGCAGTTAAAAATGAAATGTGCTCACTGAAACTTCTGAAAAGATTTTAACTGTGTTCTTATATTCTGTAAGCATGAATCAAACAATGAATCCAACAAAATTATTTAAAATTCAGGGTTGCCAACTCTTTTTTTTTTTTGCCTGTTTGTAAGGAGTTACATGTTAACTGATTGAACTCTTCTGTGGCACTTGTTCATGAACAGGAGCCGTAATTATTCCGGTATGATTTGACAGTATGCTTGTGTAAAACTGTTGCATCTTTTTTTCTGGAGTGTACTGCATTATTCCTTCTTTGGGTAGCAGAAAATAGATTCTTTTGATTAGCCAGATCAAATGTCTGCTGAGACCACATGAACATAATGCTGACTGCAGGCAGGATTTACCTTGGGAGCTAAGAGGATGAAACACCCCGACTACTACTAATTGGCATAGCCTACCCATTCTGGGCTATACAAAATGATATTCACCACATGGCTCTGTAGTCCTTGCCCTTCAGACTGAGGCTGTTCCCAGCCTTGCATACAAGAGGCTCTTGGGGCAAATATGTGCATTTATAATTCTTGTTCTATGACTGCTCTGTAATAACCTGTGCTTTGGAGAACAGTCTTGTCAGTGAAGGTTGTAGAGGCAGAACACTTTAAGAAAGTGGACAAAGAAGGGCTATGAGAATGGTCAAAGAAACATTAACTGACAAAAAAATAAAACCTCATCAGAAATGATTGGAGTTTGAAAGCAAAAACCTCTATGAATGCTGGGGGGTTATTGTGTGTTTTTGTGTGTGTATGTGTGGGTTGTGGTGTTTGGTTTTTTGTTTGTTTGTTTCTTTTTGTTTTTTATCTTCAGTCTACTGCTTCAGCATCAGGGTATCTAATGACAAGGATTGCTTTCATATCAGTCACCACAGCCTTCTTGCAGTGGGGATAGTACATCTCATTGTAGCTATAAGAAATTCTTTCTACCAGGACAGGAATAATAGTTTGCAGTACATCAACTTGGTTTCAGGATCACACAAGACATAATTTACCTGAGCTCTCACGACAAGTAGAAAACGAACTGTAGGTGCTACTGTACTCATGGAAGCTGAGACCAGACTGGAATATTTTTTTAATGTGAAAAGATTCCGTTAAAGGGTTTCTTTGCAGCTTAGAGCTGGCATTATTTACTTCAAGAAGCATTTTATAACTGGCTCATTTGATTAATAAAAAAGGTGTCTCAGATCCTCCTGTAAAGATTTAATCTTTAGCTAACTCCAAGGGCAATTGGAATACTGAGTTAGTTAGAAAGGTGTCAGGCTGCCGCAGCACCTCAGCTACCCTGCACAGCGATGCAATGGAATTAGTTGTGTGTACAAGTGTGAGCTGACTTTTTATTTCTGACTGTTTCAGTGAAAGCTATAGATCTGGTTAGGAAGTTTCCAGCAAGACTCTATAACAGGCTAATGCTAGTTTTTGACTGAAAGTTATTACAAGTTGACCTAACCGTGAAAGGAGATGGCAGTGAGTGACAAGATTTTTTTATGAAAAATTTCTTCAAAAGGGTCTGTATATCCAGGGTTACGTGTGTTCAAAAGCACTGGATCATAAAGACAGAACTGGTAGTTGCACACCACGGGCTTTAACAGAACCCTGCTGAAGTGTTTTTTTAAAATTCAGCTGGTTTTGACTAGGGAACTAGAGTCACAGGAAACTGCACATTTGGTGCTTCCTTCTGAAAATGATCTAGAGAAAATGGATTCTAAGAGTGCACAAGTGAACATTCTGGGGTAGTCACTTTAGGAGAGAAGATTTAAGGACCCAGTATATTGATGTCTGATCGAGGGGTTTGATAAAACGTGCGAGGATGACATGGGGAAGCATATGCCTGTGTATGGAGACTTGAGTGTTTTCAGGTGGAAGAAGAACACTTCACTGCAGCACAGGGAAGTTTCCTGTAGCTTGGAGTAACGGAAGAAAAAGAAAACTGGAGCAAGTAGCAAGAAAAAGGCTTCACAGTGAGAGAGATCAGAAACTGTTCCACAGTGTTTCAGGAGAAACACCAGTATCCTCATCCTAGGGGGTATTTAAAACCCAAAAGCTGTTGGAATCCACAGTGGAGAAGGTTGCTGCTCCGACACAGAGTAAGGAGCTGAATAAATCCCTTTTATCCAGCTTGGAAAAAATAAGCTGGATTTCTGCATCTCAAGCTGATGGCACAAAGCCAGCAGACCTAGAAAAACACTGTCAGTGAATAAATTTGATTGGCACTTTCTGAGATTTGCTCACTGTGAAAACTAATGATACCACATTTTTAAAGGAGATGTTTTAGAAAGGAACTCTTCCTATAGAAAAGCTCTTTAGATAAATATATGGATGGGCTTCAGTTTTGAAGAATGTTTCCAAGACTGACAACTCAGATGTGTGTTGTGGCTCTGACTGCTAGAAATTTTATCTGTTGTTGGAGTACCACAGCGCTGGACATAAAGTCACAGCAAAATCAGGTTCAGTCTTAGCACTGTCACTTATTATAAACCTCAGCAACAGATGAGCTTCAAATGTGATTTCAGTGAACCTAGAGATATACTTTCCAGTAAACTTATTATTTGAAGTCTATTAGCAGTTCAATGAAAGTGGAAGTGTAGCACAAAATGTGATATTCGAAAACCTTATTAGAGAATCAGTTTTGTAATTCATGTTGAGAAATGCATTTGTTCGAAAAGCGGGGAACTATTTTTAGCACCTGCACAAAATTCATAAGGAAAAGAGATTGATACAGTGTGTGCAATTAAACAATCAAATCTAGTGCTTAATTAAATTGTTCGCTTATAAGATGCCACACTTCCTAGAATCTCAGAAATAATTATTGATCATCAAATACTCTGCCACTTCTGGGTTTGTCATCAGCTGAAACTGATGAATTATTCATGGTTTCAATTTAATACAGTAAATGCTCTTTCTTATGATCAGTATCTGTGTCAAATGTCTAAATGTAAGTTGTTTTATTTCTTGTTGTTTCAGTACAAGCCCTGGCTTGCTCACACTGCATGCTTGTCACTCTAGAGTAGGACAAGTCCTGCAGTCTTTTCCTGGACAAAATACACAATAGCTTCTCTGGAAGGTGGTGCAAGAGAAAAGACGGGTTTAGGGTATAGAAATTATGGGATAAGGTGTGTGTGTTTGTTTTTTTTTCTTTTACTTTAAGCTAAACAGGAGAAGGGGAAAATCCTTCACAATCAGATTTCCTTGGAAGAGAAAAGCCAACAACAACTGCTTTAATTTACCACAATATTTGCATATTTTGCGTTATAGTTGTGCAAACAGGAGAGATTTAATCCTGCCTGTAAGCATATCTTCATAAATGCATTATAAAGCCTTCCAGAAATAATAAAATCAGCTGAAAATATACAGCCCTTGGTAGGCATATAAAATTTATTACTTCTACTCCATTCAGTGAATATTTATAACCAGCACACATTTGAACTTCTTGGTAAGAGCATTTTAGCAAACTTTACATTTAAAGACCTTTTTTCTTCCTCATGTCAATTGGGACTTTTATGTCTGAGCCAACACATGTGAGTATACTTGTGTCTCTGTATGCGTGAAGAATGAACTACCAATCAGAGAATGAACAAAGAAAGAACAGGTTATTGGGTCAAAAACTAACTTTATCAACTACTTTTAAATTTACTTGAAGGAGTTTTCTCTCAGTGCTTGGAATCAGTGTTAAGGTGGGAACTGCTCACATGCAATGACTGCAACCATCATTTCTGTGGTGATGTAAAGTACTATTTATTTTAGCTCTGTGATATTACTCCTTGTATTAAAAGTGGCAAAGCAGCTATGCTGAGACAGAGAAGGAGCCTTTTTTTTTTTTTTTTGCCTTTTCACTGTTTTCTTTAGTGCTGCAATACCTCTGTGAATAATGTAACACCTATAAAACTAAACTTCAGGGATAATATTATTCTTGTTAAGCAAGCCCTTTGATTTCTGGGAAGACGGATGATGGTTTTGGCACATCCATGCAGCCTGCAGTTACCTTATGTAGATGTTGAATTTGCGAAATTCTATCCACCTAGGGACTGTAATTATCTCTTCATTAGAAGCTCTCTCTTCTCCCTGTGAGGTTTGGATGGGTTCAGACATAGGTGGGATACGTGAACTGTTCTAAAACTGTTGATTTTGAAGTGAAAGAGGGCTGTCAGGAAAATATGAAAGATGTTGCTATCTGCCATGACTCTGGGTCTGTATGGACTGTTAGAGAACTGAAGTAAGGAGATTAAATGTAGGTGTGAGGCATATATCTAGGACTCCAAACCAAAGAATTATGGTCTGGGCTGAGTGACATGCTGTTGCTTTATTTCTGTCAGGGAGATTTATGAGGAAGTATCTTTCTCCTTTGGTTGTACAGTCAGTTTTCATAGTTGTTCCCACCGGCTTCTTCAGATAGTTGCCTGCCTGTTGTGTACCCAGCTGATGTATCTGTTGTCAGTCAAAAGGTTGGACAGAAGATCTATGAGGGATCAGGTCGAAAACACCTTATTTTTGTCTGAATCTGTGAATGACAATATTGCACTTTGCACAATGGAGCCACTCTGATACTGCTGTCCCAGACCTCCTGCAGCTGCTAGGATGGGCTACAGATGGCTTTCTTCAGTGTAATCTCTGCAGAAATTTGACTTGTTTGGTCAACTGCTTACACACTTTCCAGATACACCATATCTGAGGGCTGAGGGGACGAGAAGCTCACTACACTCTTGTGTGAGGAAGCCAGCGCAGAAGGTAACAAAGCCAGCTCTTGCTGTTACACCATTGATGTGGAGCATAAAATACAGCCTTGGGAGATCACATGCCTGTCAATTATATTCTGGAATTTTTGGAATACACTAACAAAGCAAGATTTCTATGTATTTATCCTTCCTGCTGCTCTAACCCTCAGTTACTGTCAAGTTCTTGTGCAATTTTGCATTTGGAATAGTGAGTGATAGAGCTTAACTATTCCCAAAATAGAAAGAAAAAAAATCTTTTTTTAAAAAAAACACACCACCCATCCGGATGCTTTTTACTTTATTTGAAAACCCTTCTTTTCTTTCTACAAGTGGGAAGCGTGTTCATCATAAAAGACAGTGTGTCTAGGCCAAGTTACAGCATTTGACTTCAAAGTATCATTCCAATACAGACAGCCACTTACATGTCTCCCTGTAAACAAACAGGCAGAAAAACAAGATCTTTCTAAGAAAATCATCATAAAGGAGAAATGGCTTAGACATTGCAGTAATCCAGGGTGGTTTGTCTGCTCTTCCTGTGGAGAACTTTATAGCTTGTTTACTATGCTGAAATCTGTCTCTCGCTTTACCAACTGCTTCCCAAGATGTTGACTTTGTCTAACCATGTCCCCTTCATTCTTCACTGTTTTGTTTTTTTTTCCTGCCAGGATTCCAGAGTTGTTTGCATATTTGCAATATGCCTCCTTTGTCATTTTTTTGTCAGCAGTTTTCTATTTCTGTCTTCTAGGCTAAGTGGTCATTTCCAAAGATGGTAGGCTGTGCAAAAATTTTGTCTCGCCTCTGTAAACGTGGAGACAATAATTACACCCAGATATTGGTTCAGTGGAGAGTGATGGCGCAGATATTCAAGTGGCCTCTTTGTTGTAGTGTTTCAAATATTTGAGGCCCAATACGTGACTTAGAGTTGGTGGATCAACAGCAGCAATGAGTATTGTGACCAGTGGAGTCATCAGATAGATGTGTAAATAGGCTGTACCTGAAAGCCACAAAATAACAACATGTGTTGGGGCTATAAGCTGGCAACAAACCTCTGGCAAGGTCAGCAATGGTTTTTGCTGTCTCCCAGTCATTGTTTTGCAATTGTTTGTGGTGATGTTGGCCTGGATGGTCTAGAGAAAGAAGGCTATCCTTATCTTAAATGTATGGCTAGCAAATGGGTCCATGTGAAAATAGACTTTGAGCAGATTTGTGTTGTTTCTAAACCCATCTGCCCTGAGTTAAAGCTGAAGAGAGAATGAAGCTGTGCTGATTTTCAAAGGGACCCCAGATTGTTTTATGAACTGCAGACATATGTTCACTATGATACTTGGGAAAATTAACAAACCCCTCTTATTCTTTTATGCCAAGGTGAACTTCTTTGAATTCTTGTGAATATTAAACACTAATTGAGTTAATTTTAGAAACCATTATTTGTACAGTGATTATAGGAAATTTCACTAATCTATTTAAGAATGCATTCAGATTGAGATCTCCATGTTGTTGGCTCATCTCTTCTTACAAACCTGGTGTGCAGCAGTGACCAATGTACTAGTTGCTGCTTTCTGTAAATGCAGGCATACTTCGACGTGATGAGTGTTGTACTGTTGATTAAGGAATGAAGACTGCTAACGACTATGGAAACTACAGATAACACACTTGAGATACAAAATACTTGTGGTTGTATGTGACCAATATATATCCTACCTCTTGTGAATATAGTCAGTAGTGCCTTATTTCAGGGGATCAAGATTTGAAAAGTGTATGACCTCACTGCTAACAGCAGAACAAGTCAGAGTTCAAGCGAATATTTGAAATAAAACGTGTACAACTGTAAACTGCAGACCTCTGAGCTCAGGTGGATAAGAGGTTTTGTTTCTAAAGTTTGTTTTTCAGAGCAAATATAACCTGTAAAATAAAAAATGGGCTGTTTCTACAGGAAATTCAGATTACCTAGTGCTTTTTCATGCAAAACCTCAGATATTCCAACAAACCTGCTAGCATGACAAAATAGTTGAGGGGTATGAAATTATTCAGACTAAAATGAGGCAAAAGGCTCTGAATTCAATTACAGGCAATCAAAATCTGATGCCTGTCCCATTGAGGTAGCATGACCAAGCCACGTGGCAGCTGCTGGCTCACATTTGGCTTCTGTTCTCTGGCCTGACAATGCAGGTTCTCCTTTACAGCTGCTTCCATAAGAGCTTTCTTCTGGCATGAATCCAGAATGAAGTGCCAATACACACCTTTGGCTATTCGGTGAGATGCCTCAAGTCTTCTGGCCCTGGAGTACAAAAAGTGCTATTGTGATTGTGACTTTTTAGCCCAGCAATGGCTTCAGCTCACTGTCATTTTCTGTGTATGTTTGGGCTTGGGAGTCAACTGCTGTTGTGTCTTCTCCACACCTCTGCCTCTTTAACTACCCAGGCATAAGTGTAATGAACATGGGAATGATAAAGTTGTATTTGCGCTCCTTTCCAAAACTAGTATGCGGGGGAATGGTGGGAGACAGACTGCCCATAACCCAACCATGTGCGTGGGCGTAGAGCTGGCTGAACCCTCCAGCAGTCCACGCTGTTCTATTAAGGACAGGATCTGCTTCCTTTCCTGGGAAAGCGTGGAGGTTCAGAGGTACTTTGTGCAGCACCTTGTTTTCTCAGTTCACCTCCTAGCATGGCAAAAGCGAGTGCTGAAGCAGGGAGTGCCTGAGCACAAGCAGTGCTTAGACCTTAGCAACAGTCTTAAAAAGCAATGGTGCCAACCCTACCTCTTTTAAATTCTTCTTTCTTCTGAATTCTTTTACTGATTCAAACACTGCTAAGTCTGAGTGGTAGCGTAGTTTTTCCTTTCCTCCTGAAACACCAAATCAAAGCAAAACCAAAACATCAGGAATATTGCAAGATTGAAAGCAGAAAGCTTTTGAATTTTCCCAGGTAAAACTGGGAAAAAAAATAATCTGTTTCATGTTGGGCTAAATAGAATTAAGATATTTTGCTGTAGTCAGTCCTGTCAGAATGTGTCATGTCAGTTCACTGTGCATTTGCATCCGCTCATCTTCTATGGTCCCATGTAGGAGTTTGACTTTTTGCATCTCGTTTTGCTGTTCTTTCCTGGGGTCATTTCCTTAGCTGGATTATGTCTCCTGTGATGTAGCAAGAAGAACTTCTGCCAGCTGTGACTTTTTAGGGATCCCACGATTGCTGTACAAGGTTGGATGTGGAGATGGGCTGGGAGCTGTCTTGTCAGGAGGACTAAAGCTTGAGGCTCTGACATTGCAGTTCCCAGAAGGCACTTAGGTGGATATGGCTTATCATTCAGATAGACTTCTGAAAAATCAATATGTAGACATATTTAATTTATTTTGAGAGTGGAGGGAGTGTGTTATTTTCATTCTGTAAACTGTTTTATATTTTGGTTCTTTTGTCTCATTTTGGGGAGTCCACAAATTAAAAAAAAAAAAATAAAATTGATTTTTAATCTGCTATCTACTAGTAGTCCTAGTTCATATGTCAAAATCTGAGATCACTAAATCAGGTCACATACTTGGTTTTAATTAGCATTCCATTTATTAAAATATTTTTCCTAATATGTATCTTTCCATTTAAAGATATTGCAAGGAATGATGGAGGGAATTCTCAAAGCACTGATTAGCAGGTAATGTCAAATCGTAATTCTGGCATGACTTACTAAAACTTTAGAGTCAGGGGTCTATTTGGATTTTCCCTATGCATTTTTCCCATTTATTTCCTAGTGGTAAAACTTGGCATGTATAGTTGCAGCTTGGGAGCAATGATGTACCAAATATTGTTTAGATTCTTTTTGAGATCCTTTACAGCTATATGACTAAACAGCATGACTGCTGCTGCCTTTGTGCTTTTATAAGCTTTATGGCAGTTCTATGGCAAAACATTTGTGGGTAAGTAATAAAGTAATTTATTTATTTATTTATGTATTTAATCAAAGTATTGGATAGTGGTGTTACAATCTTGGTAAAGCCCCCGCTGCTGGGTCCAGACCGCATTGCTGTATCTGACCTCCATGTACTCACCTCTCCCAGGCTTCCTGGGACGAAGCATGCTCCACGCAGCGGCATCTTGCCTTTGTGACTACCATCCAGAGGTGCAGGTCCTCTTTTTAGTACTATCTCCTATGACTCAGACAGTGTCTTCCACAGCTTAGGTTAGTCTTACTTTCTCTAGACGCTCCAGCAGAGTAAGCATGTTTTCCAGATGACTATTTGTGTTGCAGCTAGGACTCTAGATATTGAAACAGGTCATCTACAAGCTTTACAAAGGCTCTGATACCAGTCCTTCTGTACAGCATAAGAAATAGCCTGTCTGTATTTTGGATACCCAAATTGGCTCTCATATTTATTCTCAGAAACACGTGACCAATATGCTAGATATAGTGGAGCTGGCTGCTCTGCAGGGCAAGACTGGTCTGAGATGGTAAATCTACACTATAGTGTGCTGTGATGTGTGGACTTCAGGTTGGTTACTGGCTTTCAGAGTTTTTCATCCATTATATGGTATAGATGCACTCACAGAGATCAGAGAAGCAAGCTGAATACATTTTCCTGCCTCAGCTTTTTTTTGTTACTCTTCAGCGTTTTGGGGTTTATGTCAGTCTCTGGCACAGTCTGGTTTTGACAAAGTTTCTTCAAGTTTCAGAGTCTGTCCTTGAACTGTGAATCTAAATCTACTAGCAGGCTTCCCTGTAGCACATTCCTTTTCCCTTTCTTGGGTTATATGATGAGGCTGATAAGCTGATTCCCAGCAAGCCAGTATGGTTGCCCCTCTGTGGAGTGCAGTCCGACAACTTGGTTTGCACTGGATGGCAACTGCCTTGTAAGCTTTCCAACTCAGCTCACCATCATCAACAGCTAACAGACCTCCTTTGTTAACCTTGCCTCAGACGCAGGAGTCTTGCTAGTCATCTCCTGGGGGCTTTATCTCAATATGGAAGCACAAAATGCATTTGAAATGGAAAAAGAAGTTTCCAAAGCAGTTGGTAGTCTAACACAAGGCAGGGGAGAGAGAGAGAGACAATCCCTGTGAACAGCCGTAAGGCTTAGACATACAGACGTAGACAGATTTACCACGTTGGCACTAATACTTTCAATCTTTTACAAAAAGAAAATATTGCCAAGATGCTAATGTATACACATGGTAGCAATATGTTCATGAGAAAGTGTAGTTAAGTTAATTACTGGAGCTGGGCTGTACGGACTGTGTGTTACACAGATGGACTGTACGATACACAGGCAGTTTTTAAGTATGCAGATTCCTACTGAAGTGGCACAGCTTAGTGACTCACTTGGATTAAAGATCCTACAGCCTATTGTCCCAATAATCCAGGATTTAAGCATGCTGTAATTGTACGTATCATGCATGAAAGAGCAATTTGTAGCTGTGGAAAGTTTAACTCTACTCCTAGCTACTTGGCTTTCTGTTTTCTTTATGCCCAAGAGCTAAAGTTTGAGACTCAGCTGTGTCTGTTGCACACAGAGGCTGATTCCTTTCCTTACTCTTACTATTGCGAACTAGAAGTAACTCTGCTGAAGTACATGAAAGGGGAGTCAGCTTGCGTCTCTTCAGCGATAAGATACTGCTTGTCAGTGGGGTCTGCTTAGTGTCTTGCACTGCAGGTTGCCACACATGAGCCTTGCTTGTTTTTATTCTCTGTCATAGAATGATTTGGGATAATAGGCAGACCCCATCTGTTCCCATTTTAGGACGCTTTGCTTTCTTTTTCAAAATCTGCCCATAAATAAACAGACAGAGAAAAATACTGGGGTGTGAAGCACACACCATGGGGTTAGCACAGAAGGTCTTGCTTCGTGTCTACCAGCACTGACATGCTCAGCTATTGCAGCATGTATCGTACCTGACATCCAACATCACCTATGCAGTTCCTTCAGGCCTAAATTTGAGTGTTACTGGAAAGGGCTGGGTGAATGCAAAATTAACCTTCTCCAGGAACTGTGCCCTTCCTCTCAGGTTAACTCAGGGTATCTCCATAGCTGCGCTATTTCGCTATGCTGGGTTCATACTAAGAGTCTGTGCGGGTTGTGCACCGATTATGGAGGTGATGTGTGGGGTGAGAGAGTGTGTTATGTATCTTCTGGCACACACATGGTTGGGAAAGTAGAATTGCTTTCACAGCGCTTGAGGGAAGACACTGCTTCATCCTCATTTTTGGCTATGGTAGGGTGGGGAAGGGACTTTTTGGGGTGAGGGGACAGTCCTCCATAGTGCAGCTGTTGTTGAAAAAGGTTTTATCAAGGCAGGGACAAGGCACAGCTCAGGGGGACATACTTACAGCCATCTGCATGCCTGTAGCATTTCCTTTACTCCACTGTGAATTCTGCCCCGTGGTGTTTTAGGGTTTTCCTTATCCTGAGGTGCAGCTGATTACCGGAAAGAAGCTGCCTGACACCATTTGCCGCAGCCAGGCTTCTTGTATCAGATTAGCATTCCCTGTAAGCACCATGGAATGAGAGGCTGTGAACCCAGCCCGGTGTGAGTGATTGTACATTGGTATTACCTAATTCTTATAGTATTAAGGTAATTAGGAAACATGAGACTTCACAAAAATAGACAGCTCGTTGTACTGAGAGTATCAAAGGCGTTTCTTCTCCCATGTCAATTTGAACAGTGCTCTTGGCTACTACATTACAGTAATCAGCTTAGCTAAATTTGTTTTGCATGTCTGATGTTAATGAATGACTGGTTGTTATTCTTTTAGGTTGAAATCCACTGCATCTGCATAAAACAGGGAAGTTAACAGTCAGACTCCAGAAGTTGCAAGACAGAGGGGGAGGCAAGGAGTTGAAATCCACATTCACAAGAAGTGTGGGGTGGCAGGAGAGCACCCCAGTGTGTGTCACTTTGGGCTAGTGCAGCAGCTGCATGTCTGTTGCATCCAGGTGTGAAGAGCTTTGGGATCTCTACAAACATGGATTATGGCCCCATTAAACCTTTGAAATGGTTCCTTTTCAGTTACAGCAAACGTTGGAGATGTAATTGTATGTTATGGTGCCTACGTGAGTGTGCCATTTGTTCCTCTCCCCTTTCCCTCTGCTTCAGGGTGGGTCTTAAAGTATGTGGGGCATCTGCTGTCATCACTTATGGGCATTTTCCAAATGTGGTAAAATGAAAAAATGATGGAAAAATGAAGTCCCTGGTTAGAAACACACTTCAGCTGGATTGAGACAGTTCACACAAGATGGAATTGTAGGCAGGCTTTTTTCAGATGCTTTTCTAGTTGATCCAATTTATAATCTGTCCCTGCAAACATGCCATTTCTAATGGGTTCCATATGCCTCTAAGCCTTCCTGTTATTTCCTACTTTAAGGATTGCTATGTTCAGCAAGAGTCTGCCACTCTGCAGCTTGTCTAAGTTGTGGTTGTTTTTTTTTTTTTTTTTAACAACAACAACAACAAAACCCACAAACCCCCCCCCCAAAACTGGAAGAGGGCCTAGGATTGGACGCCACTTTTACAGTCATTCTTCACAGCTAACCTCGACCTCCATTCTGATGCTGCTGCTAGCAACACAAAGGGTCTGTTTAAAACACATATGTTAATGTAAACGAGGGAGGTTGAGGTGTTTTGGCAGCCAGAAGTGGCCACAGTAATAGAGACTATATGAGGAGCTCAAGGTGTCTACTTTCTGGTGCTACTATAGTGCTTATAGTTTTCTTCATCCATAATTAATTATTTTTTTTATACTGAGTCTCTAAACTGCTGTCATGCTGAATTATTTCATCCTGGTTCCAGAGAATGGTTCTGTAAATACTCCTCTCAGCCAGTTTTTATGGTCTGTGAGTATGGAGGGGTTTTGAAAGCTCACTGCTACTTTACTGCCCACACATTTCCCCATCTATTCCCTATTTTGCTGCTACCTCCTCCTCCCTACATTAATCCTCCATTAACATCATAAGGCACTGATGCAGGATGCCAAGGTCACTCCTGTGCCAGCAAGTTTTTGCAGCTATGGACAGTCACGTCTTAATGCTGAGTATGCCAGTTTTGGTTTTCCTCAAGAGGAGATTACCAGCTAAGCTTCTGAATCCCTACAATTTTCCTACTAAAATGAGGGAATTCTGGCCAAGACTAAAGTCCTCTCCCTTCTGTGCTATTTTCAGTGTCTAACCAAAGAAGGTTCCCTAGTTAATATCTGCTAACTTCCAAATTAATGCAATTAGTGTTTGAGTTGACTTGATAAGATGGAAGAAGTGGAAATCTGAACTGCCTCTGGCAATGCCTTCCCATCTCATGTGACCTCTCTTCCTCAATTCTCTCATCTGATACCGTTTAAAAGAAACACTTCTACTTAAGGCACCTATGTAGGCTTATGATGGGAAAAATCAGTTAGTATGTTGACATATGAGTTACTATTTTTAATTTGTATTAGGACTAGCTGCTACAGCTTTTAAAGTGCCACACTAGGCATTTTACAAACAAATTGTGAGAGGGAGTCCCTGCCAACATAGAGTTTATGATCTAGATAGACAAGATAGACCAAACGTAAGGGAAGGCATATGTCACCTTAATTTTGTGTCTGTGGAAATTGAAGCCCTGAGAGATAGTTTCTTTAAGGTCATAGGCAGCCTCAGTGAGAGATGCATGGATTGAATCCCCACCTCCTGAGTCCTGGGACAATATCTTATTCATTAGACAACATTTCTCCTAAAATACTCTCTAAGTTCCTCAAATTAAATTCCTCACAGAAAGCAGAAGTTTGAATAGGAGTGAGCTTTTTAAAGTGACTTGCAAACTCAGAGCAGGACACCTATTAAGGAGCCATTAAAAAAAAACCAAGTTAGTCTCCTGAGGATGATCATTTTTAATTAACATAGAGTGATCTTGATTGGATTCAGTGGACCCAGTTCTTTACTGTATTTGCAGTTTATATATTCTGAAATAACCAAGTTGTACAAGCTTATTACTGTCTAGAGCTGGGTGGGCTTACTTTCTGTGAAAATTCAGTGTCTAGCAGCTGGGACATTAATGAGAAATGGACGAAATGCATTTTTGTCCTTTCAAAGAAAGAATCCTCTTCCCTGTAAACCCAAGAATATTAGCATGAGATGTGGTTTGGTTTGGCTGAAGCATGACAAAGGGGAATCTAAGCTTCCATGAGCTATCTGTGAAAGTACTCATCCCCAGGCTTGTAGAATACAAACCTGTCACTTTTCTTTGACTGATTTGTATTCAGGGGGGACAGTAAAGGAACTTAGTTGTCTATCTTGCCACATTAACAGCAGTTAACTTGTCCAGACCACAGAACTATCCAACTGTTGTGAATTGGGTGCGAGGGGAACAATTCTTGTTAAAGGTCCCCAAAGATTCATATTTATAAATTCCATCTAATAGCTATTTAATATCAACAACAATATGTCAGTATCAACAAGTGACAAATTAGTACTGGAATATAATGTGTTAAATCTTGCACAGCCATCACTGACTAATGAGGACTGACCTTTGCAGCAATACAGACAGTCAGTTTATTAAAGCAGGGACAGAGCAATCTCTAGGCCTTTGGTCAATCTAGGTTGCCTGGGGCTGAGGAATTTCCATTTAAAGTATCTCTTCAGGTGATAAAGACTGATTCAATAGAGATCGGCTAATAAAGAAAGTGCTGGAAGCTACTATTAAATTCTAGCTTCTGTCAGCTTAACAGCAAAAACTTTTAATGAGGAAACCATTAAAGCTGACCTAATGAATCAGAAATGCTTTTCCTTGCCTGCCTAATTATAGAGTGCCTAGAATATCTTTCGACATATGTAATTTAGAAAATAGAGATCTATTGAGTCCCCCTTTTCTTGAAGGAAACCTGTTGCATAGCTGAAAACTGGAAAATGCTCTCCTGGGATGATGCCAGGTTTGACCTGGATTCACTGAGGAATCTCCTTCTTCAGGTGGGCTGGGTGTTGAGGACATGCAAACAGATGAAATTAGTGTTGATATGTATAAACATTACTTTGTGTAAAGCGCAATGGTTGTGGAAGGGCACAGTAGCACACATGATGGATAACAATGATCTGGATAAGAATGATCTGGAAAAGAGCATTATGATAATGTCCTACTAAGTACAGTAGAAAATATATCAAGATATCCTGTTTACAATTACAATGTGAGGTGAGGCATCAAAGGATGTCACTGAAGGTGGTGTTTGCTTAAAGTTTTTGTTCTGTTAGCAAGATATTCTGACAGCAACATTTTCTTCTTTTGTGATCTAGGGGAAGTTCATCGATATTACAGTAACATTGAGAAATCCAAGCCTTAATCAGACTGGGAGCTTAAGAACCCACCTAAGAAATAATTTCTGCTAGTGCTGTCACTTCTCAGTTTCCTTTCCACAAAATCTTAATTTCTAAATAGGCAGGATAGATAAAAGAAGGAACTATTCCTGTTTGGCAGACACGAAGCACAGAGAAACGAAATCATTTATCAAAAGTTGCAGTGGTAATTTGCATTGGAGCTAGCAACAGAACTCAGATTTTTAGAAGTCTTAATGTGGAAATTGAACTGTAGCCCCAGTCAGCATGTGGGGGATGATTTATGGTTATTGTAATCTATTTCCATTTTCATATGAAATTTCCAGCATTACTAGGTCTTGTCTGGGTTTTTCCCCTTCAATTCCTAGTCTACCGAGTTCTGACATATATAAAACGTATTTCCAGTATATTCAAGGTCTTAAAGAACCCTGATAGATGAATGTAAGGTGGTTTTTTTTAATGTGGTGTGTCAAAATGTGGTTCATAGTAAAAATCACAACCCAGTTTATGGAAGTTGGCAGTTTAAGAGAAAACCCAGATGTGCAACATACTGTAAAGACTCCTGTGTCTATGACTTGCACAACTCTAAACTCCTTCCCTCTCTGATTGAGAAACAAAACCTTACGTTAAAAAGTGAAAGATGCACAAATTGTGGATACAAACCAAGTGAGATGAGGTGGAAAAGGCACTGCAGTTTTCAGCTGTAGCAAACAAAATACAAGCAACTGTTTGGAACAAAAGCCTCCTGTTTTCAGTGCAGTGCTACACTCAGATTTCAAGATTTAAAAACCTTTATTTAAGAGAATAAAATATAAAGTAACTTCTTGCTTGGTTTTAGATTACTGTAGTTTTAAAGCTTAACAGGGGCTCCTAGGAGGTAGGAAATATTCTCTGTTAAAGTAACAGGTTTACTCTGGTGTGTTTTGTAGAATAAGAGACACATCGGAAGATTTCCTTTCAAACTTCTTCGAAGTCAGTATCAAGCTAGCTAAACTGAGCAATGCTGCCATATGTTACAGTAAGGTCCTGCGGTGGTGATGGTGTTGGGGTTAAGGCTTAAGATGGATGAGTTCTTTGGAGCAACCACATCTTCTGTAGGTGTGAGTGGTATTATACCATGCACTGGTTCCAGTACTCTGTTGGTGCTGGAGTTGCCCTGAGTATGGGAGGTTCTGTGGCATGTCCTGCATAGGGGCTCATCATATCCCACAGGTGTCCCAAGGATGTCTTCTTGCAGGGGAAATGATGGCTGGAGCTGAGAACCAGGTTCACTGCAGACCCTGGGCCTGGTGGGGCAAGCTGCTGCCATGGGCAGCGCTGTAAGCAGGAGCAGCTTTTGTGTGGGTCTGAAGTCAAATGGTTATACTGTAAGCTGGTATGGTATGAACAAATCTATGTCAGCTGGGGCTGTTAATGCCTAGTGCTGGCTTGTGGCACAACTGATCTTGCAGCTTTATTGATTTAGCCATTTACATGGGTGCAAGCGTCATCATTGCCCCATCTTGACAGAGCTGTTGACTGTCCTAGCTTCCCTGGGGGTCAGCTGGTTTCCAGGCAGTATTTCTCCACCATTAACCAGAGCTTGGTGGTCTTTGTGGGGCTGGCATTTGTAAACCAGATACTTCTTCATATACCCAGTCTGCAGATACTTGGACTTACTGCTGTTGATGCTAAACTGCAGCTAGGGAGCTGATGAGTCTCATTAAGACCAGACCTTTTGAAAAGATATGCTTAATGCCTGCAGCTCTGCAGCTTCTCTCCTGCTCCAGCAGATGCTTAGATCCTAGGATCTCCAGGTGATGTTATTTGTTGATATCTATGGCTATCAAACTAGGGGACAGGCTGCTCTTCTGTGCTGGGCTTGCGTGAAATATGGCCCTAGCTTTGGGAGGGATGGGGAGCAGAGCCGACTGTGTCTGTCTCACATTCCGTACGTGAGACTTGACAGGCCAGGCTCCGTGCCAGCCTTCCGGAGACCCCCTGGACAAATACAGTCAAAGGGAGCTGTGATGGAGGGTGAAAGAGGCTCCATCTTTACATTAAGGTAGAAGCTAGTGCCAAGTGACTAAGGTGGCAGTCCTGTGTCTTTTACTCAAGAGACTTGCCATTACAGTGGTAGAGAACCAGCTGTACTTAATTTCTTAATGTTTTCTTCATGCTTGCAAATGCCACATATCCAATACAAATAAATTTCCTTTATCCTTCTCTCTTAAGAGTTTGAATGAATCAAACTTAGGATGCTCCTCCTTTGTTCTCTGCATTTTGAGCTTTAGGGACTATGTGTCCCCTGAGCTGCTTTGTCAGGAATTTTCTTTCCTAATTGCATAATTCTCTATTATTAGCTCTAAATGTCACAAGGATTCACAATAGTATCCCAGATTTTTTCATGTAGGGCTCAACTCTGAGGCAAGTCTGCAGTGCGCTATTTTAGAAGCAACTTCTGTCTAGTTTTTCTGTATGTTATTTGAATTTCGAGTGAATACATAATTGCACGTAGAACTATTAAGAAGATTTATGGTTCTGTGTGTTTCCTGTGTATTTAACATCCCAGAATTTTGCACTAGGCCTTCTGGTACTGTTTATTTACTTAGGGTTGGTTTTAGGCTATAGGCATTAATAATTTTATGACTGAGTGTTCCTAACAGATGGCTTTATGGGCTGTAGCAGCCACCAAAGAGCAGTGCCAGGGAACAAAATGAAACCATATATAACACAAACAGTTGTGTGCAGGCTTGCTGTAGGTCACAGAAATACCTCATTTATTGAATATCCTTCTGTAAAGGAGAGTTAGAAGCACCAGCTAAGAATGGAGCCAAAGGGACTCCCTCTGGATAATATTAGTGGTATATTAGTATGACTTGGAGAAGTGTGTAATTGGTACCAGTCAAAGGGGCCCTCCTCCCTCTCCCTCCTCCCTTTTTGATGTCTCACTAGAAAAGACCTACAGATTCATGGCTTGTTATAAGTTAGCATGTGCGTTTGTGGACAGTATATGGTCTGTTACCCCTGAAAATAGAGCAGCTTATTGACTTTTGGGGGACTGTGCAAAGAGGAATGGAGCATGTGCAATAGAAAGTGGTCTGACCTACTTGTTGTGGAAGTCAGTGGCGAGAATGATACTAGACTGTTCTTCTGTGCCCTGTAAATCTGCAGGCAGTACATTGTGGTACCTGGTAGGTAGTTTTTTCTCACATCTATTCTGTGTTAATGTTCTTCTAGATCCAGGAGAAGAATCCAAGTCTGTAGGCCAGTGAAAGATATGCGAGACATAGATTCAACAACTTCTTTTGATAACTGTTTTAAAAGAAAGCTTACACATATTGACATGAAAGAAGTTTATGTATATCAACATGAAAGAAGCACATTATAGGCTTGTAATCTTTGAATCCTTTTGGGCGTATGCCCAACTCTTCTGGTGGAACTCAAAGGTCTTGTGACTCATTGGCAGCCTCTGATACTCCAAATCGAGAACTTATCATTGATCCCACAGAAGCAGTGCCAAGGCTTACCTTATCTTGACAAGACTGGATTACATTCAACTGCATCTCAATAACTTACAGAAATTGCAGACATCTCCTGTATAAATGGAGATGTAACAACTGGTAGCATGATCAGGGGATCTCAGACTGTGCAGAGACCACAGGAGGCAGGAAAAAAGAAACCACTGGGTCTCCTAGATAACTCGACTGGCTTAGTAACCTTAGTAGGAATTTATTATCTGTTTGTGATTTTCAAAATACCACAAGCAAAGAGAGAGGAAGAGAGAGAAAGGGAAGAAATAAAGTGCTATGTGATTTCTTGAAGTTTAACTTTGCTGACCTGGTCTATAAGCAATGCAATGAGAATGGCTTGTAGTAAAGATGATGTGCAGCATTATTAGGAGAAAAAAAAATAAAGACCTGCTATGCTAATCTTTTAGGAAAAAGGATTCTTGTACTAAACCCAGTGGTAATCTTTACAGTTTGCAAATTGTACAGCCTTTGAAAAATGCATGGTTCTTGTTTAATCATTTGGGAGCACCTTGGGCCAAAGAAGCATCAATTCACTGAGTAGTTCTTATGGACCAGAGCACCTATGTAAATTCAGTGTAAGGGAGCAGGATATTAACCTCCTCTTCTTTCTGTGTATATGATATGATGAGAGGGGTAGAGAACTCAGATGGTGTAGTTCAAAATGATACGTTTGAAATAGCTTGAGTTGTGCTTATGCTGTATGAAAAAATATTTGAAGAATAAAGGGAAAATTATTTTTTTATTTAAGTGAAGTAATATAAATCTGAGCACTGAGATTAAGCCTTAGTAGTAGATGTCAGTATGTATAGGAATGAACAAGTAAGAAAATGCTTAATAATCTGCCATCAATGCAGGGGCTAAATTTAGCTTTTCATGTTTAACCGTAAGCCATACTGTCACCAGGCTCTGGTAGTTCCTTCTTTATCTGATGTCTTGACCTCTTCTGAACCATTGAAAAAGATATCTTTTCTCTACAGCAGCCTGGTTTAAAAATGTCAGTCATTATGAATCATGTTCGAAAAAGATTCAAAAGGTCTTCAGTGCTGTCCCTGAAGCTTTAAATGATGATTACATCAGAAGACTGGAAGCTGATTTCTGTGCAAATGTTAACAGAAGCCAAATCATAGCCTTACGGTAGGATTTGAAAGACTGGTACACTTTACATCATATGCTTTTGCGCTTGCTCAGGACCAGAATTATTAGCAGCTTTATTTTGTATATAGTGAAGTCACACTGTGCCTCAATGTGCTACTAGAGACACAAATCCTCAAAATACTGTCTAGAGATCATGAATGCAGCAACTGTAAGGAGACTCTGGTGATGACTGGTAGGTGCATGCAAACTTGCAATGTGTAGAGTCATTCTGTGGTGGTGAAGACCTGGAGGTGAAAGTGTTGTTGATCTCATGAACTGGCAAGGGAAGCCGGTTAGTGGCAAGACTATGGAGCAGTTTCTTCTAAAACCCATTCTCCAGTTGTCCTGGTAAATATGACATGATCTTTGTGCAAAGAGGGGTACTGCACAATCTGCTACCAAATCATTCACTGCACAAAGACAATCCTCTGTAGTTCCCTTAATGTCAAATTCACTCACGGAAGGACAACAGACTCAGGTTTGCATTTACTATTGCTGGGAGTCTTTCTACATGGTGCTCTCCAGTATTTTGGGGTGTTTTAAAAGTGGTCAGCTATTTCCTGAGAGGTTTCAGCTTACCCTGAAAGCAAGCCATGGAATTTTTAAGCTTTTAGTTGCTTTCCTTAAAAGTTTTCAGTGCCCTTCAGGGAAAACATCCAATATTTATAAATTAGCTACTTGTTAATTTACAGATGCTAATTTATAGTTGAACGCTACTTGCTTTTGAATCCACTCTGTTTTTCCTCTTGATAGCTAGTGATAAGAGAATTGCCAAATAAAGAACATTAGCAATCCTGATGTGTCAGATCTCATAGATGTTTCTATCAAATAATGCTATGATCATTCGGGATAAAAGCTAGTAAGACTGCTTTCTCTGGGGGTCATTTCCATGTTGCATATTAGTTTCAGCAGATTCTGATGGACTCTTCTGAGGTATCTGAATGTGTATGCTATTTAGCCTCCTTCCCCTCCCCACCCCAGTCTCTAATCCACATTTAGCAAGGGACTT
Organism: Cariama cristata; assembly: GCF_000690535.1. Lineage (NCBI taxonomy): Eukaryota > Metazoa > Chordata > Aves > Cariamiformes > Cariamidae > Cariama > Cariama cristata. The sequence goes on along the minus strand of NW_009606775.1, from coordinate 167,567 downwards.
TTCCAGCAGTTGTTAGTGGTAGGTAATTTGCTGAATGCTGTAGGTGTTGGATTATAAGGTCCTGTTTGCCTCCTCCCTAGGCTGGATACCTAGAAGCCACTTTTATCTTTCTTTTTTCAACCTACTGCTGTGTGGTCGTTTTGAATAACCTTATGTCTGAATTAAAAAGAGCAAGGGAGGGAGAAGGGATGCTTACAAGAAGGAAATGTTTTGCTGACGTTTGCAGGGTAACCGTAAACATGAATAGTAGTGTTATGTATACGCCTTTCTAGTACAAACAGCTCAACTCGCAGTATGACAGTTAGCATGAATATAAAATATTCATACCCTGTTCAAGGGTATGCTATGCAATGATGAGCTCAAAGAACATCACTCTTTCACGAGCTTGTCAATGTAGATGCTCTCTACAGTTGATATCTTTACACAGTAATTTTAGTGTGCACATTATATACTCAGAAATATGTCTTATTTACACTTAATTTTTGTACATCAAAAATGGTGCTGATCCTCACCTTGTATTCTGTGCATAAGAATTAAGAAGTCCAGCCCTCTCTTTTGGGATGCCTGTACCTTGATTTAGATTAAGCTTTTTTTTTAAGCTTCTTTCTGCTAAGGTGTTCTTGAGTGACTTTAATGCAAACTCTTAATGAGGTGGCAATATTATGATATTAAGGGCATTACTAGTATTGTTTATTGCTCTTGCTCCCATTTTCACAAAATTACCCAGGATTTTTCATGTGCAAAACAGACCAGAACCTGAGCTATGTTAAGGCTGCACAGTTCCAGTCACTTGGTATTGCTCTAACAACTTCTGTTTGGCCACTTGGGGCAAATAAACTAATTTTTATGCAGTTTGACTATGGAAATGAGGTGTCTGAAATCACCCTATGAGTATAAATGCATATTCCCCAATTATCTCATAAATGATTGAGCCTATTGTATAATTTCAACAAAATACAACAGGATAATAGGAAGGTGCAAAATACTGAATTCTTCTGAAAATCAAGTACAATTTTTAACCTCCAAAATCATTAGTTCAGCCTGCCACCAACTAGGAGATGGTAAATCATTTGCTCTGTCCAGTCACTAACTGCTGGTGTCCAGCTGACCACTTGGGAGGCACACAATACTTAGACTCTTGGTCAGGGACTGTATGTGTAGTTTGGGGCAGACCGCAGCTCAAAATCATCACTTGCCCAAGGGGAAAGTTAAATAAAAATAAGATTCTAGTGGCAAGACGGAAGTGATGGGGTCTCAGACTGTTACCTCAGTTAAATTAATTAAAAAAAAATAATCAGTCAGCCATGAGGAACAAATGAATTGAAAATAAATTATCATTCACTTCAGTGCTCATGGGGTTGTTATTACCACCCTTTTTGACTTTTTCACATCCTGGCTTTATCTTGCAATGACTTCTTACACTCAGATCAGGAATGAGTGTAATCCTAAAAAGCCTAATCCAGGTCAAATCCAATGCAGACCACACACTGATTTGTAAAATGCCATGATTCTGTCATTTGTCTTTCAGTATGTTTGCGCAAGGCTTCACTCAATGGGGCTCTGATTTTTGACTCAGGCTTGTGCATACATGATTAATGCACATTATTTTTCATTACTGTCATATGGAAAAGGATTTCAAAGAGGAGGATTTAAAGTTAGTTGCCTCTGTCTAAATAGGCATAATTACAAAGAACAGCTTCACTTTCAGAGATGATCAGTACCCTCATGTTACAGTGGTGTTGGAGCTATAAAAACAGGACACTTCCCAGGGGCTGAAATATGGATTTGTTTTCTGTGCTGAGATTCTTTCAAGATGGGAGTCAAATTTTATCCATTATTTTTTCTCCAACTATTGTTTTCATGCCCAGTTGAGTTTGCATAATAACCATACAGAAATCACTGTCTAAATTTCAGTCTTTTCCAAGATGCATTTTTATGCATATTCATTCTTTAATAATCTTTATTCAGTGTTAAATCCTCTTTGCAGTTTGGATCTGACAATAAGCAATATTTATTAATGATCTTTCACATATGAACTGGAATAGGATGTTACCATGATAAAGAAATTGTAATGCGCAACTGTGCAATTTAAACTACTCCTGCAGTACTACAGATCAAACTTCGGTGTAAGGCAATTTTATTTAAAAATAATTAATACAAAAGACAAATTGATTCCTTTATTTTGGCTGTTAGATGAAAACACTGTGTGAAAAACTGGATGCCAAAGCAACCTTATGCCCTCAAAAAAAGGGCAATATATCAAATGGCTCTGAAACTAGGTTAGTCATCCACTAGTGACATTTCACAACTTTACGCCTGGATTCCTTAACATTAGAGAAGTACAAGGTCTAGTCTTCAAGGCATCTAAGTAATGAGAAGGGAAGCTATCTACATTTATGGAACAAAAGTTTGTAACTTCTGACTCACAGAGGACACTAAGTGAGGTAGAAGATTATTCCATCAAGAGAAATCTAGGAGCTATCTAAACAAAAAAGAATAAGGAAAGACAGAAGGCATCTATGTGGTGAGAATGCTAGAGAGAAAAGATTTTGAGATGGCCCTATAATTAAATGTATACATGGCAGCATTATTTGAGGAAGGATGACAATACTGACCATGGACTTAAAGATCAAGTGGAAATGGTATCTGCATTGAAGGCAGTTGCAGGGTTTAATATGCTGAAGTCTGAGGACCCAGATAATCTCCACCTCAGCCTTTGGGAAAGATTGCTTTATAAATTGGAAATTTTGGCAGCAAGGATTTCTCTTGAAGCCATCTAAGACTGAGAAGATAAATACCAAATCTGTTACATATATGGAATAAATGGTGGCAGATTATACTATGCTACATGTTGAAGGCAAAAAAAAATATTTGAATACCTGAAGGTAAATAGGAAATGGCATAAAATGTAGGATTGGCTTATCAAAGATAGATTTTTACCAGACTAACATAATGGTGTTTCTTGGCTAAACAGACAATTTTTAGATAAAGACAATGCAATATTGTTTAATGTAACATTCAGTACAATGCCACATGGGGACCTCTGGTTAGACTGGAGAAGATGACATTAAGAACAAAAACAGAGACAAAGGAGATGAACTCAATCTAGAACAGCTGCCGGGAAGGGCCACGAGATTATTCAAGGAGGGTGAAGCATTTATGTCACTGAAGGAGCATTGCTTAGCCTACCAAGAGGAAGTTGGGTTAGTAAGTCTTTGCTATTTATGATAATATCAGGACACTGCACCTGGGAGAAGAACATTTTAGGGTGGAAAGTAGGTCTCTAACAATAAAATAGTGTGGTTCTGGCTCACTCTGCTGAACAGAGTAGCAAGGGGGAGGAAAGCCTTTTATCCTTTTAAAATGGAGGAGAATTAGATTATTTCCATACCATAATATATTTTTCCTCAGTGAAGTTGTACTCAACTGCTTGCAGCTAGGAAGAGACTGAGGGTATGTTCTAGGGGTCTTGCTCAGTAAGCTAAGCAGCTTCATAACGCATTTCTTCTAAACTGTGGGGGAACTTGTTGTGTCCTGGGAAGAACCTGAGATCTGCATGAGCCCTGGGTGAACATGTTTGATAGTCGTTATCATCTTTTGGCAAGTAAGACTACTGTACAATGTCTTGTTTTTGCAAAACTTTAATCAGGATAGTTTCTTGAGTCTAGATTGGCTCTTAGGTCAAACGGAAATGGAAAAGTCTTGCAAGTGAATAAAAGCATGAGGGTTTTTCACGATCTCAGTGACTGTCTTGGTCCTAGGCAGGCAGTTCTACATTTATTTTTTCTCTCATGGCATGCAATGTTTTTGAAATAATAAAGCAACAGCAGTTTAATTATTGTTTCATGCTGCATGAAGCTACACTTTCAAATATTAACATTTTTGTGTTTATTTTTTTTAACCCTTTCTTTTTATAATAAACATGTAAATGTTAAATGGTATTACATTTAGCTTAGTACTTTTACATTTTCATTAGTACAATGCTATATACCATGGTGAATGATACTTTGTAAGCTTATTCTCTTGATGGCACTTCTATTGACTAGTTTTATGAGAATTTTTTTTCTTTTTTTCTTTTTGTCTTGTGTTTTAAGAACTGTCTATTCCAGTGAAATTTTCAGGTAGTGCTTTTCTTTGTGATTCAGAAAGAAATTCAGCAAAAGTTGGTCAAACTACCTCAAAAGAAGTATATGATATAGTTGATAGCAACCGAATCACCCTTATTTACTCATCTGCTTATGTCACTGAAAATGACAAAATGGACCACATCTATGTAGACTACCATTTACGTAGGCTTGGATGAGGGTAGAAAATTCAGTATTAACTTCATTTCACCTTAAAGACCTCTCATGCTCGTCACCATTCAGCACTTTCCCGTGGGCTTATGTGAGCTTCTTACTGTAGTATTCAATATCTTGCTGTATTTCAAGAAATAATCCTGCACTAAAGCACAGCTGAGGAGTTGGTATGCAATACAGATCTCTGTCCAGGTCTGGTAGGATGTGTGACAGGTGTGACATATTCTGTATATGAACCTGTTTACCATTAATTAAAGTATGAGAGTATACATGTTATTGATGCTATACTTTATATGATTTACTCAATTTACTTAAAAAGCAGGAAATCTTATTTTTACTCATAGTCTATGATATATCTCTACAAATGAAATTCTTGACATACATTGAAATTTGTGACATTCTCTCAATCAGATGGGAACATAGAATTATGTTATAATTTTGATTTCTGGCTTATGTTACCTGTGAAAGTGGGTAGCAGAATAGAAAAATGAACTGGCAATCCTAAATGACATCAAAATCTGATTTCAAGTGATTTCCTTTCTTTTATTTTCATATGCTAATTTCCCATCTCCTCCTAGTTCTTTTATCCTTGTGCGTCAGTGTGATAGCACTGGTGTCCCTGCAGTACTGCCCTTCCATTTCTGGTTGTTGCTCCTGTGTTGCACTGCTTCACCCACTGAAGAAGGTCATTCTTACTTGTCCCACAAGGGCTGAGTTAGGAAGAAAGAAGACAGGTTTTGTCATTTGCTGCCAGATTTGCTTTTATGGTTCCAAGTTTTTCTGCATTGGGTTATTAACTGCAAATGCCAGCTTTTTGAGAGCTTCTTGTAATCCGTTTCACAGTGGTTTTGTGTCTTGTGTCAAACCTGCTTCCCGTTCCCCTTCCTTGAGAGTGTTTATTGCATTCCTCTTCATTTCTGAGGCCTCAGGGAATCTCACAAGTGGTGTGCATATGGCATAGACTTGCCAGTGATGTTTCAGTTGTGTGTGGCTGCTGATGGAGGGGTTGCTCCTCTTTGCTATAAAGCAGCAGTGTGTCCTCCATCTGGGAGCATGCAGGCCATGGGAGGTCGACACAGTCTTCTCCCAGTAAATCCACACGTGGATGCTATGCGCCATCAAATCTCCTC
>NW_009606775.1:152990-162108 GCF_000690535.1 Cariama cristata | reverse complement strand
GGAGATGAGTTGGATTGAAGTAGCTTCAGGAGGTAGTAGCTCGACAGCAGCTCACTGGATGTACTTCCCCCCCCGCCCCTGGCTCTTACACACTCCCTTTGTGCTCTGTCAGGTTCTGAGATCACAAGTTTTACTCCAAAGGGATAAAGTCATTAAAGCCAACCTTGAAGAGAGAAAATAACTTGTCCTCTTTTTCCTTCTGTTAGTGATAAAGATTTTAAAAAAATAATTCTCTTTGCATCAGAAATACTAGTTCTGCCATTGGCAAGCTAGTGAGATGATAAAATCCCAGGATTCAAGGGAGCGAATGCTGAATCCATGAAAGGGAATTCTGACTAAAAACCTAGGGGCTTCATCATTAATCTTAGAAGTGGGAAAAGTTTTTTTTTCTCAGCATGCTCTTCACTAGAGGAAGGCTCCTCAATGATTAGGTCAATGTCTTTGTGAGACTAATTTTAACTCTGTGTCACTGGCCCTTGTGGCAACCTGAGCAAGACATGAAGGAATAGTGGGAATTTGTTGCCTGGTATGACCTAAGGGTTGTATGTTTCTCTACCATGTTACAGGAGTTGTGTCCTGATGTGACATGCCTCAGTCTTGGCAAGATAGAGCTCTCATTGCATATCCAGCAGGTCTTCAGGGAATATCAAACTTCATGTTTAGACAAAATCTGAGTATTCTTCAAGTTTCTTTTTATTAAAACCTTTAGCATGTTTTCTGTCAATCAAAAAGGTGTATAGCCACAATTTATGTAGCCTTTTAATACCATCTTTAGAAAGAGTTTTTCCTCCACTAAATCTTTAGTGTTCCAAGCTAATTAAATTATTAAGTAGCTTTAGTCATCCTTGAAATATACTTTGGATTTCAGGAATAAATTCACCTTTCTTTGAGGGAAAGAAGATGCTTCCAATGCTTTCTTTGTGCATCAGAAGCATTGGAAGGAGCCCATGATTTGCATTTGATTGCTCAGAAATTACTTTCTTAATTGGAGACAACCTCTGTGCAGAAGCTGAGGCTTGGCCCTGCACCTCAGCTCAGCCCAAGAAGAATGGAGCAAAAAAAAGGTGCAGGAAGACTGCTCAGTCTCCTGACAGCCTTGTAGAAATGCTAGCCTGCATTGCATCCCCTGTCTTGCTGATGCATGGTAAAGCTGTCCACCTGACGGAGGAAGTTTTGATGGGGCTGGGGTGAAGTCTGAGAAGCAGAGGCACAAGAACCTGTGTTCTTAATTTCTGTGCTTCGAGACTGTTGCACAGTAAAATGCTTTGTATTGAGAGGTAAAGAGCACATTTCCTGTGGCCAGAACATATAATGCTTTCTGTGTATTGTGCTATTAAAACAATTCTTAATGCTGTTGCTCAAGAAGCAAATCTCCCTTGTACGCATTAAATCCAGATCACTCGGGGAGATACGGCAGCCCTAAATCCCACAGAGATGGACAGACAGGTCTTTCTGAAGTGCTCCCTCAAAGTGAAATAAATAAGGACAATACAGCATTGAAAACCTCCTACAGTTTCAGAATGTAGATACCCGTATTCTATTTGGTAGAATACTACAGATAAGCATTACAAAGTATAGCAAAGCCAACCTAATTATATTACCTTCCAATTCTAGTCTGATCTATTTCACTAATATTGATTTCACTTTGTATCCCATTTGAGCTTACAATGGCAACTGAATTAAGCCAATGTACTTAATTTTGATGTCTATCTGTGTGGAGAAAGAAGAATATATGCCTGGTGGAGATCATTACAGGGAACAAATCCTTCTGTAGATTTTTCTTGTGCTATGGTGCAGCATTAGTCAACCAATGTATGTGTCTATGCAATTTAGGAAAAGAAAAATCAGAGATGATTCACAATAAAAAAACCCCTCAAATCGGGCTATTGAAGAGCTCATTAATTTTACAGCAACATCCATATATTGATTTCGTACTCTGTAGGTAGAATTTTGATAAAGATGGCATTTTGAAATTGGTCAGAAATTACACACTCTGTTTCTTAGGATTACCTATTACTATTATTATTTTTTTTAAACAACACCATGTACATGGGTATAATCCATAAGCATCTACTCTAATTTGTTTAACAATCTTGTCTCCTGGCAGCAGTGTTCACTGTGTCCTAAGTAGAACAGAATAATGAGAAGTCGATCTGCTAGACAGACAGAAAAATGTATTTTTAGTAGGTAGTGGGAACTTTAAAAAGGAGCTGATTTTGCTGAAGCAGCAAAAAAAATTGCTTATACTTACCACATGAACTTGGAAGATTAAATATCATGGAATCAAGAATCTTTTAGGATTAGAGATAGGCAAAAAGACTTTGCAGAGTAAATTCACTGAGAAGAACAGTTTGGCGTCTCAAACTCGGGCCCAATTTAAACAAATTGCTTCAGCTACAAGAAAAAAGGAGAATAAAATACCTTGTTTCAGTACTTTTAGAAGGAAACATTTAGGTTCTGTTTTAAAAGTGTGCTTACATAGAGTTCTTCAGGGCTAATAAGTCAAATATGGGGCTATATAAATAAACCAGGAGGAAAAAAATGGCTTAAGGTCACCTTGAAGCATTGGGGTTTTTTGCCTTCAAGTTCTTGTGCTGAACAAAAATCCATTATTCACACAATGGCAGCTAGACTTTCAACTGATTGGATATTTATGGGTAACAAGAACATCCAGTGTTTTAACCCTCAGGCTCCAGGACACCTTCTGTATCTTCTAGCCATGGAGCCATTAAAGGTAGTCACTCCTGGGAATGGAGTATGCAATTTCTGACTCGGAAGCTTTGAATCGTGATCTGAGGTAGAGACTAGATTTTGTACGACAAAGCAGGGGCTGCCGCTCAGTCACACGGTTCTGGTTTTCACAGGAACATTAGACTCTAGTCTAGAGCTCTAGACATGACTTTACTGCAGGTAAACTCTGAAGGATGGTAATGAAAGCAGGATGCTGACAGGCACAAACTGCACCCCCTTGCAGCCAGATCAGTGCTATATATGCATTGTTTGTCATCCAAAAATTCAGAGGCATTGCACTTTTTACTTATACAGACCCAGGTATATTATTGCAGTGCTGAACTGAAAGGAAAGTCAAAGAATCCACTGCAATGATTAGAATTTACATATTCATGAAACTTAATTAACTAGTTACAGGGCAAGTAGAGAATAGGTATGCACAACTCTTGCACAGGCTTTTTTTTTTTATTGTTTGAAGGGAACGAAAGGCAACACTCCAAGGCTTCATATTTCACACTCGCCTTTTTATAAAGTAATAAAATTTTGCGTGTTGTAGTACAGGTGGGTGACTAATTGATATGAATGTGTGAGAGGCAGGCAGTCAACCTAGAGACCACCCAGAGTTGTTTGAGTTTGCCTCTACTGTTGACAGCCATAGCTATGACTAATTAAGGTTACTGTCAAATGCTCAGCTTTTGTAGCATAGGTGGAGCTGTGAGCATCTGTTATACATACAGTATACATGTTGCAACTTCAGTTCTATAGTTTTAATCCTAGCCTTTTTTTTTTTAATATTAGGACAGCTCAGGAACACTTTGGATACCATTATGTCCTCATTACGAATTGAGTTTGCCCTTCAATCTTGGTGGATTTTATTCTCTACCTTATATCTCACAGGCTATGCATACACAACTTCTTTTTTGATAGGGAACTTATCTTTTTGTGTTAATTTGATATCTGACATTCAGAAAATGACCCTACTGCAACAAAGATGGTGATTGCTTTTTACCAATTAAAAAATATCCTGACATGGGGTATTAGGCCAGCTATTTATGTTAGCATTCTAAAAGTATGTGTCAGTCAATGCAAATTGTACGACTGGAAAAAGCAGGAGTTGAATAAACTGGTATGTGAATTCAGGCAATTAATTTTCAATTTTTCAGAGAGAAAATAGGCAGGGAGTCTTTGATCTTTGTTGTCTTCCAAAAGGAAGACCCCAAGCAGTGTGCACTCATTTATTTTATGGTATCCTTAGCCTGCAAAAGTATTAACTTGTTCAAATTAAACAATTCATCTGGATTTCCTGAAAAATCTCTAGATTAAAGTGTTTTCTTCCCCTGCTTGTCGAGGTCCTTAATTTCCTAATTTCACACTGCTTGTCCTTCTCTGAAAGTCTTCTTCCTCATGCAACAACTGCCCTGGGTTCTTTACCACTTGTGAGCAGTGGGCTCCAATGTGCACTGTGGGTCCTTCTGCACAGTTGTTGCTTGGGATGTTGAGCAGTACCTTGGGTGATGAATATGTAAGATGAGACACACAGGCGCGCTGTCTGGAGCTGTCAGCTTTCTCCCTGACAGGTTTCCTATGTGGTGGTCCCGAGCTAATTTAGGCCAGTCAAGGATTACCACTTCTGTTCACTCCAACAAGTGATTCGAGGCTGTTATTTAGGAATTTCTGAGCATGGTGATTATATTTGGAGAGGAGCAAGTGCCTCTGCATTCTTGCCCTTTCTTATCATTACCATGACAGATAGAGACAGACACACACAATATGTTGTCCTAGAATTCACGCTGTTCCAAAGTCTCTCATGTCACTTTGAAACCCAAATCCTTCACATGACATCTGGTATATAATAAACACCTCAAAATTGTTGAGAGATGGCAGTGACAAAACCACATTTATTATAATTTTTGTAGATTTACTGAAGAGGGCAAAGCTTGATATCTAAGTTTTCGTGTGAACCAGTGCTCCTAGTTTCATGCTCTTGAATGCCTTACCACAGTCAGCAGGACAGAACTTTTAGCTGGAAGCACTGGGACAGCCTCTATTCTTTTTTGTCTGTTTTTAAATGCCTCATCAGAGGAGCAAGATGCAAACATAGAAGAAGGTCGAACTTTGCCTTCTAGCTTGGTCTCACCCACCAAGCACTTTTTCTTTTTGGAGAGAATATGCACTGAGTCTACATGTTAGCTGAGCTTACGTGAATCACAGCCTCCTCTTCTTCCCATTGCTGGATCTCAGAATATCCTTTCTTTGTGCATAGACACAGCTCTCTGTGGGCTTGCTGCCAGAACTAGCTTAGCTTCTTTTTACATATATTTGTCTGTTCAAGAAGACACAAGCTTTTGTAATAGCTTTCTACTGTGTTATTTTGGCCTATGGCTTCTAGGCATAGGATGAATTTCAAATGCTTGTTTTCCAGTGTTTCTTTTAATAATATATTTGATGAAAAAAAAAATCTTTATGATAGTCACTGTCATTAAACCCATCACACTGTCTGTGTTTAATGTAATACAAAGCTAGATCAGAGTGTGTGATTAGCAGTCAATATAGTCAAAGGACTTTAAATGAGGGTGTATTTATCCAAAATAGCAGTGTTATTTTGTGGTGCTAAATTGCAATACACGTTTTAAAACTGACAACCTGTTTCCTCGGGACCACTTTCACTGGAAGTGCTTCTTGCATGGACCTGTGAGAGACTCAGCTCAACCCATTCACAAAGGGAATTTGCTGCAGGTTTCAGTGCTGGGTAGTAAGTGGGTGTTAAAGGCAAAGACCTGGGAGAATACACATAGGTTTTTCTGCACCATCCCATAAATGCAAAGAAGATAAATATAAACAAGGCTCAGTTAATGGCCTGCCAAACAGTGCCATCAACATGAGAGAATTTGTGCAATGAGAGAAAAATGTGTAGCACTTTGCTGGCTGAATGCCAGAAACACATAACTAAGTGGCATTTTGCAGTGAAATGCACACATACCACTGAGTTTCCAAAGCAGGTGAGTAGACTTGAGCACTTGTTAGCATTACAGGTTTTTAATTAAAAAAAACCCAAACAAACAAAACTGGATAGGCTAGGCAGTAGCACCTACCATCATTGTTAAAGAAATCTGACCAGTAGGTTACTGTCCTTTAGAAGAGAAAGAGAGGGGAAGGACCTTGCTCCCTGAATTTATTCACTCTGTGAAGCTTGATTCAAGAGGGAGATTTCCTCACAACAGCAATTGCTTAAATGGGAGATATCATATTCCAATTCATTCACTGCATGGTCATTATTTTAAAAACAAGTTTATGTCTCTCTTGTGCTTAAAACTTTGTTGCTATTCCAGGCATTCTAGATTTTTAGTTCTCTGCACAAGCATCTTTGTGTTTATAGCCTGCAGAATCCACTTCAAAAGAGAAAATAATAATGAAAATATCTCTGGGAGAATAATTCCAGAGATAAGTTGTAATCTTTTATCAATTCCTTCAAGAAAGTATAAAGAACAAATACAAAATCAGAGTCAGAATAGGAACTTACCCACTTATTGGATCATATTTTGCTGATGGAAGTTTTTTTCTTGGATCAGTTAGTTTATGTGTTCCCCCACCAACAAACTCCGGACTTGTTTTTTTGATAAATGGCAGGGATATTGCTGGAATCATTTTCTGTTATCACCATTTTGTGAGGTGATAACTTTTTTAGCCTTGATGATTAATAGTAGATGATTTATCATATTTATATGGGTGGCAGAGGAGAACAGACACCCTAATAGAGTTTTGTCCTTGTTACAGTGGCTACTGTAGAATTACGCAGTGAAAGCCTCCCCCGTCTTGAATTCTGAGTAGATGAATCAGACAAAGGATATGGTAGAAATATCATTAACCTCATTTTACATTCAGGGAGCTGAGTCAAAGAGGAAAGAAATGATTTCTCTAAGGTCTATGGCAGAGGTGTGAACTGAAATCAAAGTTCCTAAGCCTTCGACTCCATTTATTACTTATGTGTATTGCAGCAAATAGGCATGTTGTTATGCTTTCCACCTTTGCAAACCATTGGAGTAGGCAATTACAGAGACAGCAAAGAGGATTTAAACTTTTAGTCTTTCATTGTACTGTAAAGGAGGATTTGAACAGAAAATGAGTAGGTGAGAAGCTAGTCTTATTTTAGGTGTAAGTCCATTGTCTGGCAAGGCCAAAATCAGAACAGCCCATAGAAAAATCATGATTTTGAATCATCCTGATAAAGGTGGATCCCCTTACTTGGCAACAAAAATAAATGAAGCAAAAGACTTGTTGGAACCCAGTGCCAAAAACTGAAGTCTGAAGCCTTGGGTCATAGAAGATTCAGCAGATATATTGTACAATAGTTTTTGCATCTATTTGCTCTGCACGGTTTCTTAACACTGCATTGATTGTTCCTATTTATTGTCATAATTAAAAATTTAAGATTATTTAAAAGCAAACTGAAATCTTTTACAGCTATGTGAAGTTTGTACAGTTATGCTCCTGCGAGGAGCAGGGATTTGGACTTGATGATCCTTATGGGTCCCTTCCAACTTGAGATATTCTACGATTCTATTTCTCTCAAAGACCAGGGACCATCTCTGCTTGATGAACCGTATGCTTGTGCAGTAAAAATCTTACCAGGTCCTGTCCAGAGACCCTGTGGTCCAAGTACAGAAAAGTGTCTCCACCACAAAGGTGTTCCCTTTCTTTATTTGACTGTCTCATCAGGCCTGCCTTGGGAGATGCTGCCATTGCAATTTTATAATAAGGATATATGAACTCTCCTAATCAAAAAGGATGTTTTTATTTTGTGTATTAGAGCAAATAACACCGTATGGTCTCCTTTAGTGTGAGAGAACCTGCATTCACAAATTAATGGTTTATATACATAAAGGAAGGCATCTGATTCTCTCTAATGGCAAAAGAAAAGGTATCTCCTGAAAAGACAGTAAGTTTTCTGGGAATTAACTTTTCTTTTGAACACTGCATATGCCATTGAAATAGAGAGGAGCTGGGAAGATATTAAACATTCAGAGGTAGTGTTGCATTAGAGCCACTTTCCTGGGAATCACCTTATTTGCCAAAGGTAATGTACTTCCATACATAGGCATGTAAATTTTAAAAAGTACTGAGGTGGCTATTCTATAATTCATTTTCTTCCTCAGGCAATTATATAATTTCCTTGATATTTATATAGCACCTTTTGTTCATTATCTTGGCTTTAAAGAGAATGGACTCCTTAGGATTGACCATTGGTCAGATAGACCCAATGAACGTTCAAGGTCAAGAGTATATTACATTAAGAATAGCCCTGGCTGGCTAGAAACACACTTTCCTCATTAAGGCAGGCATCATAGCAAATGAAATTATAGTCCTATAAATCTGATTGTGTCTATACTAGAGTGAGGTAGTGTCTCACTGTTCAATTTCCCAATGTCCAAACTGCCACATGCTGCAGGAATTGAGGAACTTTTTCTGTGGCAAAGAGAAAGGAAGAGCCTAGGGCACTAGATGTGACACTGAATGAGAAAACTGTGAATATGTTGAAGGATGACAGAGAAATTTCTTTTGGCGACAAATCTACTTTTCTAGCCCATTTCTTTAAAAGAAATTGAACAGGGAGCATCTGCCACCTTTTGCTGTCTATCAGCCTGAGTGTAACATTAATTTAGGAGAAGTCATCTCAGGAGCAGGTTTGGCTAAGAAAGGAAATGAAAGACTAGATCCTCTGAAAAATACCTCTTTATCTGCCCATGATATCTGAGCAGTTAAAGAATTTCAGTGATGTTTCATCATCTCCCCTTCGTTAATGTGCTTTCCAGAGAGACAACAAGAAGGATGGTTTAGAAAGATAAATACAATCGATGATGTAATGAAAAAAATCAGGAAACAATTATAAAAACTTTTTTATGAAATGTTTTATGAGACTGTATTTGCATCTGGGGAATATTAGAGTAAATATTGTGCAGGGAAATTAGTTTTAATTTCATGCTAACGGAAAAATCAATTCGGTTCTAATTAGGTTATGATTTTTAAAATACAATCAGGCAGTCATTTCAGTATTTTGATTAGATTGTCCTATCATTTCTTTGGGTTTTGATAAATACTACTTCAGAAAATGCCTTTCAACACAAAAGCCTATCTGCAGCAGAACAGGTTTGATTTGGGAGAGTTATTCTAAAAGCAATAGTATAAAAATGCTTTAAGTGGGTCATTGGCTGCAAGCAATTTGAATGTAGTGAGTAGAGCTAGAGTGCTTTAGTCTATGGTACAATGTAATGCGGGTGTGGAGGGGATGAGTGAGAATTGTAGTTGCTTCTTTAGTATCTATCTGTTCAATAAGGTATTGCAACTTCTCTGGCAGAAACAAAAAAATTTCCTTTATTAATTAATACTTGTA
>NW_009606775.1:129604-152959 GCF_000690535.1 Cariama cristata | reverse complement strand
ATGAGCTGAGGGCATTATTGCTTCCTGCGCTTGCATACTTCAGTGTTTCTTGACCTTGCAACATGTGAGCTGGTAAGGCTTTCCACAACGTTTTATATAAAATGTACCCTGAGAGAACCAGAAAGTAAATTACAGCAGCATATTAAGACTGTGATCTTCAAGCTGCCTTTGAAAATCTCAGCCAAGATCATTATGTGAAGCTATCTCAAAGCATAAAATTGACAAATATGTGAATTGTGTGCGTGTGTCTACAATCTATACTACATAAAGCACAGTCTATACAATGTGAAATGTACTTAATAAAACATTACAGCCTGTTCAAACTGTCATTAATTAAAAAACAAGGGTTAAAGAAAAAAGGCTGAGTACTATTGTCACCACTACATTCCTGCATAATTCTCTTCTTATGTCTTTGGTTTTTATTTGAACAAATAGGCATTGTTGTTCTCTGAATGGCACTGTATTTGTTTTGCCAGCTCACTTCCCAACTTGGCCTCTGTGGTGATCCGTACTGGGACACGAAACATTGGTACTTTCTCTTCATTTCTCTGTATTCTCGGTGTACCTACTCCATCTTTTTTGTGTGTTTTTTCTGTCCTTTTGAGTGACAAGTGCCTTTACTGAACAGTATATTATAATCAAAATGTCTTGTGCAAGAGCTAAAACTGCAAATAGTGGCATTAAAAATTAATACGGTTGTCAATCAGATGTCCACTTTTGGATGTGGTATTGCTTGAGGTGAAGTATGGCATTACTCTTAAGAGATCTATGATTTAGATTATTTCTTCAGATATGCCCAGACTTTTTTCTGGCTTAGTCGTGAGGAACATTATATGGAGTTGATAAAAAAAAAAAAAAAAAAGAAAAAAGGGAAAGAAGAAGAAAAAAGCAATGTACCCTTATATCATCAATAAGGAATATAAACCCATTTTAAAAATCACTATGAAGAAAAACAGAAATGGGGAAGGTGTGAGGTTATGCTATTTCCTCAGAAAATCTCTTGGGAAGAAATATATGCAAACTTTAATGTAAAAATTAGAAATCATCCACCAGCTAATGTTTGGTGCTTATCGGAAAAACATCAGTGATTTGTAGGAGCTTTATTTGTACAATAAACTGTCTCCTGAGGCTTTTTCTGAGGCAATTTTTTTCCCTGGATATTTGAATTTTTTAGAGCTGTTTATGATATATTTTCCATGTTATATGATTTATGCTATGGCCAGTGATGGGAATGGGTGCTTGAATAATATATTCAGGTTGTATTATATGCTCAGAATTTTTAATTGTACTTCCTACCACTTCTGGATTAATGAGCATATATTCATCATGGGTTATTGATAAGATTATTAAAATCATAGCAGTTAAATCTTTCTCAGACTTGAAGTTTGTGGACTTAAGCAGTTCAGAATTTGTAGCCCCATTTCAGATTCCTTGGAGGGCTTCCAAACAGGGTGGTAAGTTAATTAATAATGGCACACTAAGCCAATGCACTAAAAATGTGTGTTGGACAACAGGTTGAGAAAATGTTTTTTGGATGTATTTCTAAACCTACATGGGCACTAATGGGAATTTCAAAAGTCCTGTCTCTGTGGAATTGGCAATATATTAATAAAAGACAATGTTGTCCAGGAGAACTTTCTGTCTTAGGTTCCCTTCTACAGTCAATAAGAAAAAGAAGTGCTTCTTGGAGACCTTTCCAAGAAGAAACTGAATCACAGTCTGCAGGAGTCTTCATTGGCTTGAATTAGTGTTTTTGAGTATATGCCTTGAGGTCTAATTTTTCTGGTAACAAAAGGGGATTCTGACTTCAGTATGAATTAGGGACCCCTTCAACTCTTCAATCTCCTGAAAGAGAGATATGGTGGAGTATACCTTCCAATAGAGGAAGCCTAAGATGAGGGCCTGCTCGTGAAAGTGCTTTATAATATGTGAACTCCTGTTTAAAATGCTGCATGTTTCATGATCAGCATTGTAGTCACACAACAAAATACAGGAGAGTGCAATTCTTTGGCTCCCTTGCAGGAAAAGCTATCTTTTGCGCTGTGGCTATGTGGTCCTTGCCTCATCTCAATTGTTAAGAAAAAGAGGAACTGAACAAACATTTTGTTTTCTAGTCCTATTCTCAAGGTAAAAATAGAAATAGATTTAGTCTTCTCACTTTTTAGAAAGAATTGATGGTTTATAATATATTTTTCATTAGCTAAGAAACCTGTTAATATTTGTGTGATTGACACATGTACTGAATTGATTGGCACAGGTGAAATGTCTAACATGCTCAGAGTGAGAAAGACTATACACAGCAAGAGTGATTGGAAGTGTTTAATATCATAAGGTTTTTTAACTGAGATTCAAGCTCCACTCATTTCTCTAACAATAAATTCAGGCTCAAACCTGTTCACAACTTTCAGACTTGTGTCGTGCTGGTACAAAACCTTGAGAAGCAATCCTTTTTTTCCATGTCTGACTTACTCTTTGGGCTTTGCAAGCCAGTCCAAGCCAGCACATTCAGCAGTTGGATGCTCTGCTCTGGCTGACCTATGCTTGACTCGGTGCTGGTGGTAGGTGGGTTACACAGCCCTCAGACATCCCAGATCTGAAAGTAACTCTGATATGAGTTAGGGTTTACTTCAGGTGTTTGTTTTAGAGCCTATATCTAAATTTTGCAGTGCACTACATGATTAAACTCTGAAAGAGTTACTGGGAGTCTTAATGAGAAAGCACATTACCCTACGGGCTTGTTTACCCTTCTGCTCATGGCTGCACCCAGTGCTGGGTATTTCAGGTAGCCTGAACATTTCTAGGACAGAGTGATGACTGAGTTTTACGCTTTGATCACAGTGTATCCTTCTCTCCCCTCGTGCTGCTCAGAGGTGAAGTGTTATAAATCTGCGGGCTCAATATTCTGCTGCCTTGGGATTCCTCTGGTGCAGGACTTCTTGCTGTCATTTTTGCCACTGAAAGTCTGCAAAAGTTTGGCACTTGGAGGAAAACTGGTCAAGAAAGACTTATTTTCAACTTTTTTTTTTACAGTGGGGTTACAACTGGTGTTGCTGTCTCTAAGGATCAAAAAGTTGTAGAGTGTAAAATCCTGGAGTAATGAAACTTCCTAGATAGGTTTCTGCAGGCCATTCTGAACAACTGATTTCCTCAATATGTTTGGCAAGAAAACAAAGTAGAAGTGCCGTATGAGTCAAGGCACAGCTGTATTCCTGATTCCCCACAGACTCAGAGCTGCAGAAGAAAAGCTCCAGCATGCCAGATGGGCAGGGCGCTAGAAAGGATGCACCTAGGGGCAGAGCAGCAGACGAGAGGGGAGGCAGAGGACCTCCTAGGCTTGCTCAGATTTGCTTTTTCCAAAATAGGCATAAATACTAGAATGTTTTTAGTTTCAAAATATACTCCTTCCCTCCACACACTCAGGATTATTCTGTGTTGTTCAGATGATGCTACTAGCTTTAGATAAGACAAAAAATAAACTTTGTCGTGTCCCAGCTGATTTACAGTAACTGAATTCTTGAGCTGAATCTGGCAAATGTTAATGTATCTGTAGTCTACCCCTTCTTTTTTATTCAATGACACTAAAAAGAAATGGATGTATTTCTAGGAAACTTGGCTTTGGACTTGGCCTAAATCAACAGAAGTATAAATTCAGGGATGAATTTCACCTTCAGTTTCCCATCACTTCAATTTTATCACTTCTTGTGGTGAGCAACAGAGGTATGAATTGATTTTTGTGGAGTGGCTTGGGGTGTAATCTCATGTAAATGAGTGCATACTTTGGCTGATAGAATCACCTTGCCTGGAGCTTGCACCTTCTCTCAACCAGTGGCCTGCAGAGCTCTGCTTACAGGGCAAGAAATTATTCAGCACAAGAAAAGGCTGCTTTAAATGGAGTGATAGTACTCACAGCCAGCAGGATGCTGGGAATAAACAAAGAAAATTAGTTGAAGACATAATATAGGGTTTACCAGAGTTGTTATCTGTGTCATATTGCCTGCATAGCAAGACCTGTGCCTGATTTATTTATACTTCTAAATGCTGGGGTATCTGCATTAATCCCATATTGGATCCTGCTACACATGGTAAGGAAGTTTGAGCTGAGAAATGAAAGTTAAAAGGGATCACATGTTAAAAGTAAATGTTAAAAGCAGATGATATCCATAAGGCTCAGAGCATGGAACAGAAGATTCACAAGCCTTGCAGGAAGTTGCTTTATTATTCTAACCTATAATCCCTGCTGTGAGGAACGCTTCCTTTCAAGCCCATGTATAGGATGTTTCTCTGTGATAAGAGGGAACTTTAACAGGTTGACTGTAAACATTTCCAAAGTATGTCAAATAGCAGAGTCTTAGATAAATTCTGGTGCAAAGACAGCAGTATGCCTCCCAACCTTGTTTTTAGAGTGTAGGGTTTCCACCTTATTATCTCTCAGTGTCTTTGTGTTCTGTAATCTGTTGCACTAATTGATGTTAATATGACATTTTGAAAAGTGCAATCAGTGTTTTCAGACTGAACCAAAGATTTAATGGGGGAAAAAAAAAGCAATCACCTGTTGAATCCTTAGATCAGGCAAATTGTGAGTTTCCTGGAATGCTACTGAAGGATGTTAGTTTTCTTTGTGACAGTCTCTAGCTCTGGATCCAATGGAAGGTGCAATGAGTCTAATGAGTATCAATGATGTGTGACCCATGAAATTACATGTGCATGTATGATCTGTCAAGCAGTGTTGTCTGCTATAGATGAAAAAAAAAAGAAGCAAAAAGACAACCTCTGTGTAATTTGGTAAACCAATCACAGTGGGAATTCAAGTCTATTTGAACCTGGTACTTCCTTCTCAGGAGTCTTCTTTCCACCAGCTGTCAGTCTGCATTGATTTTCTTCACTGTTTCATGAGTGTGGAGGTGTACATCACTTGTGCTACCACCTGACAGGCTCTAACCACTTCAGGCAGAGGTTGGGTGTTTAGTTTCTGCCCTGCATCTCTTGAAGAGCCTTGCATTGTTAATAGGCACTAATTAGACATTTTTTTCCTTTATGATGGTATGTGTATACTTGTCATGATAAGCTGTTTTATTCATGTGAACTAATGGAGTATGGTGTAAGAGGATCCATGTGGGTGCACAGAAGTGCTGGGCAGGGTCGGTGGGAAAGGAGGTTTCCCAATATACTGGGGAGAAAGGGACCAAGATGTGACCCAAGGCTATCTTTTCTTGGATGACTCCAGTGATAAAAAGTGTTCATTAGAAAAGTCTGAGATGGTTTTTTAGTTTTTGGTTAAGGGGGCAAATATTTTACACAGCAAAAATAAAGATACACACTACATTCACACCAACTCAATCATGCTTTCTTTTAAAAATCCAAAAATAGGTAATTTTGCATGGCTAATGTTTCACAATATGATTGCTCTTTAAATAGATTTTACAGGTTGTTTTTATAGCACAGCTCTGACAGCTGCGAGTCCATGTACAAGGTTGTGTAAAGATTTAATTTACAATTTTATTTTTTCATCAAATGTGTACTTTTTTTATACATTCTATCTCTAGCCATCATTGCTGTTGATGTCAAAGTGGAAAATATTCTTCTAGTGTAAAGAGAAAGGGAAAAATGAGAAATGTGTTACTTCGGTCAGAAAATTAAGATATTTGTATTTTTTAGCCTTCTATTGCCTGTAAAAACCTTTTAATAAATATATTGCAAGAGTCTTTTAAGGATCATTTGTCAATTTAAAAAAAGAATTTTAAAAACCAAACACTCATTACTAAATTATCTTTTATGAGAACAGAAGGCTCTCTGGATAATAGGCATTTGTTCCAAAACAAAACAGTTATTTGTTCAGGGTAGAGAAGTTATTAATAATTTACACCTATTCCTACCTCAGTTCTACCTCTAGTTAAAATTCATGGCCTAGGCACTCATCAAATATTGATTTTTACCAAAGTTGATGCTTTCCCTTTAACATTATTATAATGAGGGATAAAAATCAAATTGCCTTCGCTGAAACTCAATCATTCTCACAAGCCATCTGCATTGATCTTTTTTCTAGGTTTTACCATAAATTATTCTATTCAATTAAGTAAACCCCACACATAATGACATTTTGTGAACTAAATAATTTATTGACTATTTTCAGTTAAACTTATCAGTCTCTGATGCACAGTTATTTTCATAACATTAATAGTAATATATATAAACCCCCTGCAACTGAATGTGTGTCAGATTCTTTGTTTGGAAAGACAAATCACCTGGGAGGTAGAAACCTTCTCATTTACAAAAGAAACAAATTCTGTCGTTGTCAAATACGGAGTGACTCAGTGCCTTCTCATTAGCAAAACGAGGGGGCTTGCATGCAATGCTTTCTGGTGATAAAATAATTGCAAAATGATTTTCAGCTGAAAATGGTGCTATTAGCAACAAGGATTGTAATTAAATTGGTAACAATTGGTCTGTTTTACAGTTGACTGGAAAGATCTGATGAATATAGTAGCTCCTTGGTGGGGTTCAGAGAGTTTTCCTTTCTGTAGTGTGATGGTTGCACTTCTGTCTGTGTGACACACGTTCTTGTCACCTCCTGACAGTTTCTCTGGAAATCTGCCCGTTTCCTAAATGAGTTTTGTTTCACATTTGAAAAGTCATTCAGCTCCTGTAGACCGAGATATTCAAGTGGAAAGGACAGTTTCTAACTCTGAACTCTAATCTTTCAAGCAAGGAGAAGGATTGCTTCCCCCCCTTGATAAGTTTGTGTTTTGTGTGTGGTTGCTTTGGGCAGTAACTAGGTCACAAAGTTTAGATACTGATCACAAATGGTTTTTTTGAAATGCATAGGTTTTAGGAGAACATTGTCATAGCTGTGAAGGCATAGTTGGATTACATTTAATCATATATGGAAAGTTTCTGTTGGATGTATCTAGGTAATGCCTACTGTGTGGTGCACTTAGCAAACACGCTGGATGCAACCAAATTGTCTTTTGAAAACAGAACAACAAAATACACTTAGGCACTGTGGGGTATGTATAGATCCACAACTTCACTGAAGACTGCACTGAATATATAAGCGCCTGTAAATAAGTACAGCCAATGCTGTGGCCTAGGAAGAGTTTGGAATATGTGTTGTCACTTTGATTTTAGCATGAGTTGTGCACTATGAGCCCTTGTTTCCTTTGTAAATTGTGATTATTTTGAGAAGTAAGGTTCTAACCAGTAAGTTCTGCTAAATTGAGAGAAATTCAATATATGTTAATAGTATAGCTCAAAAGCTAGAAAAACTCTAAAAAAAAAAAAAAGCTGTGCAAAATAGCATGGAATTGTAAACTCACCTTAGAGAGCTTAGTAGTTTTATTTTATTTTGGTTTGGTTTATTTTATTTGGGGAAGATCAGTGGTTTCAAAATATAAATCAGACAGTGGAGCGGGACTAAGCACCTGGAAAATTGCGAAGTTTTTAAGTATTCCGGTGCCAGCATAGAAAAGCGTAATTGTTCTTCATTCCTTCTTTTAGCACAATCCATTTTATATGATGGAACAAGGAGTCAAGCATTTATTTCCATCTGGGAAGAGAGCTCCTGTTTCTTTCTTTCACTGCTTTTCAGCCTCTTAAAAACTAAATGCTTTGGTGTCATCGTTTTGAAGGGTTGCTACTGCTGCTCACACCGTGTCTTGCAAAGTCTGAGTAAATAATGGATCTGCAGGTAATAGTAAACTTCAAAGTTTAAATGCAAAAGCTTGTATTGATTTAGTTCCCCATTGAATCAAGTCATTTTGTGGTTCAGTACCCATGCATTAAAACATGTAGGCCAAACACAAAATATCACTTTGCTGTGTGCAGTGCTTGGAGTTACTCTTGGAAGAAAATAAAGCTCTCTGTTGCTCTACCTATGTACACTTATCTGTGCTATTGTCTTTATGTTTGGATACTGCTTAGGAATATAAAGCATCCAAATCCGCTGCCCTGACTACTTGCAAATTCAGACTTTTCCTGCTGTGTTTTGCTGGTGAGCTGGTGTTCATGAAATCGAGCCCTGATTGTTCTACTGTTTTGAGGCAGCTGAATGAGAATCCTGCATTTAGTGTCCTGTGTTACTCTGTATTCTGCCTGTTGAGCAATAATGTCACACCTTTCACAATGAAAAAGATGAATACAGTGCAGGATATGTTCTCCTTTCCACTTCCCACGCTGTGCTTTCATCCATGAGAGGTAAGAGTCACAGGCTTTGCTGGAATCCTCCTCTGTCTTTTGGAACATGGTGTGCCTTTTGTAGAGATTTGAGCTAAGGGGAATTGAGTATGAACTGATACATAAAATGAGCATCTGAGATTCTGCTGATGTCCAGTCCTTATTTAGTTGTGAAGTTAAGCAAACATCCAGTTGGATGGTTGTGAACAGGAATCTATATCATTTGGATCAAGCCCTTGTTACTTCAACCTTTTTCACTCAGTGAAGGTGGTTGGCCATATAGGTAATGCAGGATTTGCTTCCTTGTGCTTTGGCTTTATTAGCACCAATGGGATTTTAGGCTTTTTAGTTTTCATTCCACTTGTGAGTCTTTCCTCCTGAACTAATGGATATTTTGCATAAATCATTGTGAGGCGGGTCAATGCATGCTGTAGGAAAAAAAAAATCATTGCGCCAGCGTGTCTGAACAGGTTTCATGTCTATTACTCATGTACCTTGCAAGGCCATTACACATGTAAGTTAATGAGGATTTTTCTTCTTTGAACCACAGAAGGCATATGTGCCTGACTCACATGCCCAAGTGCTATATGAAGAGAAAGCGACTCAAGCACGCTAGGTTTTCCTTTATAGAAATATTATGCATAAAGCACATACTAGTGCTGCCAAGGTCACATTGAAATGCTCTGTCTCGACCAATGTCCTCTCATGTTGGGAAAAACTAACAGCAAAGAAACAGATGTCATTGCTGCCTGTATTCTATCTGATATGAAGTGTGTTATAATTAACACTGAACAGGATGAATTCATGCTGTAACATATTGTGAAATGTTAATTATAAAAAAAAACCACCATTGGATTGGCTCCCACTGCTCCTGATTCATGATAAGGAAATTCCTAGAGGGAAGAGACCAAAAATATCAACTATGCTCTCCCTTTGTGATTTTTCTGGGGAATCACTGCAAAGGCAATGTAGTGTTGGATTTTTCTACATACACTTTGTCATCTCACCTATCTGGCAAGATGAAGGCATCACCAGACAATGTTTTATTCCCTCTGTCTTAGGCTTTGCTTATACTATCTCATGTGGAAGCATCTCACGAGTCCTGAGGCACCTCAGCCATATCTTGACCCACACAGGGATAGGACCTGAGCAAGCACCAGCCCTTTCCTAAGGGATGGCAAACACACGTACCTGGCAGGAGCCTTTGTGTGCTCAGCAGACACAGTTCTGAGTGGATAGAGGGGTGAGGAATGAGTGTATAAGAAATCAAAGCCTTAAACATTTCAGGATGAGATGAATCACTATAGGAATAGACTCTCATCTCTTGCAAAGGCAACTGCCTTTCAGGTGTCTAAACTGGAATAGGTGAGCTCCTTCTTTCCAGGTGAATATTGTTTTGTAGTGAGCAGTGACTGAAGAGAGGATATGAAAAGGATTGCAATGTGCCAGGTGATCAGGATCAGTATAGCTCTGCCCCTTCTTATGTCAAGGCATGGGGAGTTGCTGGAGGGGATCTTCCATTTCACCTAACTAGGGTACACGGTTGTGGCTATGGCTAGTCAACTCAAGTGCCTCTGGCGCTGTCCTCTTTCCAACCTAACTTTGGGAGTACTTGAAACCAGCCTGGGAAGAGACACTGCCCAGGTGGGAACAGCTGTGATGGGGAAAGGCTTCAGCTGTGCTAATTGTGCAGGCTTGGATTTGCATAGGTGCTGACACATCAAAGCCTATGAGGCTGGGTCATTTTTATCTTCCTGCAGATCACATAGCAATATGATTGATATCCTGCAAGCCACATGCTTTGATTTCACCAACCAGTGTTTAAACTCAACTCACTCTGTTGTTACTGTAAAGACTAGAACTGAATGGGAAGTGACAGTCCCTGTGAACTTGCAGTTGCTAGAAACGCAGTTGATTATTACAGGAGAACAGCAGATAACTCTGTAAGTAACACAGTGTAGCTGGTTTTGATTTGCTCTGTCTTTAGTCACTCAGTTTGAAGTAGTGTGGATAAAGGCTAAATCCATAGGCTCACTGGCACCAGCCCTAGTAAGTTACTGGTGCACATTCTCTGCAGAAGATGAACTCTGATACAATTCATTACCTTGATTTTCAGGTAGGAAGAGAAAGTCTAGCCATCAGCTGAGAAAACCTACCTACTAAATTGCATGTGGGGCTTTAGTAGCCAAAGTGGCTTGTTTGTTAGGTTCTGATTTTAGAGATCATACCCATCTTCTGCTTGGATTTACTTTTAATTTTACTGTGTCCATTAGAATGTATCGCTTCCTTTTCTAAGAATGGCATGGATTATTTCTGGTTTAAAAACAAAAAAGGAGAGAGTTGCCTAATGCCTCTCTATTTAAAAAGTTTGCTCTGTACGCTAACCGTTCTTTAAAGGTCCTCAAGCAGACAGCTGAGCTAAAACAAGTGGGAGACGTATGCCAGGGAATTAGTGAGAAGGGTCTGGAGTAAGGCTAGGCTCATTACTTTCTGACGTTCATAGCAATTCTATGAGCAGTATACTTGCATTCCCAGCAAATTTCCAGTGGTAACAAGACTTGTTCAGGAAGATGGAGTTTGACCGATGTACCCAACTCCTCTCTTCTTAATTTCCAGAAAAATCTGATCTTTCATGGGTGGGAAGGAATGTGCAAGGGTTCAAATACTGAGCTTGCCTCTGTCCCATGGGCAGAAGGGAAGGAAAGGAAAAGACCTGCAGCTCCAAGTATAAAACTGAAACTCTCATACATATGTGGAGGGGACAGCTTTTTTTAAAAAGAGGCTTACTCTTTGATTACATTGCTGCCCATTAAATTCTTTGCAGAAAAGAAAAGCAGAATGCTTGGTGTATGTCACCCTCATTTTACATGTTTTTTGACTCAGAAATATCTTGCGTTAACCAAATACTAGCAATATAAGTGAAAGAGTATCTGACTGATGAAAAGGTGACCTGCTTGCTGCTAGTAACTAAAGATTTAGTACTTGAATTACTCCATTCACTTCAAAGCAGCTGTTTTCCATTTACAGCCTTGAGATCCGAAAAAGTTATGTTTACAGGTACCTACATAATTTCATAGCAAGATAACAGTATTACACACACATGCTCATACACATTGCACCGAAAGAGGTTACATTACATGACATACTATTCCAGAGCTGTCAAAGAGTCGGATTCTGCTGTCCTTTATCATTCTGTTTACATCTGAGTGTCTGCAGGTGACTGGAGGTGTCATTCCACTGAAAATCAGACAGCTGAGCCAGGAGTAAAATGTTACTCCTAGAGAATAAGATTGCTGTAACCTTCTAGACAGGGACATACAATTGTCTTCAGTCTTTGAAAGCCACCTTGCTGCAAGTTAACCTGTTGATTGCTATGCTTCAAGTGGCTCTGCACTAACCACTGCTTGGGACTGGCAGTCACGTAGCAAAAGAAGTAGTTCTGTCAAACCATTGACCACAGTGAGAACTATGGGTGAGTCACTCCACGCTGGTGCTGATAGCATCCTTTATTTTTTTTTTCCCCCATGCTGTAATGTTATGTGCTGTGGACGTCACAGGAAATGTTAGAATCTCATCTTTTCTTCTAGGCCTTTCTTCAGTCCTTATTATATGAAAAGCCATATGTCTCTGTCCAAGAAAGTGTCGCATTTCACCCTGCTGATCCAATTTATTCGGTCTGAACATTTGGCCTAATGCTTTTATACAAATACATTTTCTCTGCCCAGATTCTTATTTGTGTCATGGTCTGTTCCTGTTAAAGATGAATGAAGACTTGTCAACAAATAATCTATCCAATAAATTAGACTCTGATCCAAAACCTCATTGACGTCAACAGAAAGACTGTTACTGACTTCACTGGTCCTACAGTGTTCTTTTCGTGCTTCTTTAATGCCTGTAAATATATCCATTTTAGAATGAAAATGTTTTTCCCTACAGTTTTTTTGTTTGTTTGCTTTTTCTTTTTAAAGTCTGTGCAATGATGGGGAAATATTGAGCAAACAAAGTTAGAATTGTGCAGTTTAGATGTAATTTGGCAGATGGGTGCTGTCCTGGAAAAGTGACTGGGTGCCTATTTTTGTGAATACCTATGGGTTTAACTTTAAATATCCTGAAATCAGACCAGTGGCACTTTGAAAACTCCCTTGCTCTTCCTGCGTGGTTGTGCCGGTGAGGCTCCAGTGCTGCACTTTGTACTACGTGCCTGGAGCCACGCGTGGCAGAGCTGTGCTCCTCACCAGCAGGCAGACAAGTCTACCCAGGATCCTGGCTGGGAACTCCAGAGCTGGAAAGCCGGAGGAGGGCCGATGTGGGGGCGAATGTTTAAAAACAGATGAGCCCTTTTTTCTTTCCTGGAACGTAGCTATCTCTGGTGGCTTTTGTGGATCTGTGTTAGCAAAGTAATGTTTATAGTACTTCCTCAAGAGAAAGTTTATCTTTTAGAATATTAAATAATAAAAGGGGTGGGAAAAGGTTGCAAGTGGTATGGTTCAGCAAAATAAGCAAGCAGGCAGGCAAATTCTGGCATGTAGTTTCAGGATTTAGTCTGATCACATCTAAACAAATTAAAAATAAGTGCTCTGCCTTGAAATGGAGAGAAAGTCTCAGACAATGAGTGCTCAGCTGATTTCTAACAGGGGAGACATTTGACTCTGAGCAGAATCTATGTGAACCAAGCGACCGAGCAATGGGAGAAGCACCGTCCCTCCTCCTCTCAGTGCAAAAAATTGATGTAAAATTAATGCTCTGGGAGGGGATAAATGCCACAGAAAGGGCTAAGGAAATCTTGGTGCCAGAACTGCACAGATGGTGAGGGGAAAACAAATCTTTTTTTGGGAAGGCAGAGAGAGTTTTAAAATTCCACACAAACTTGATGAGCCTGGAACTGCTTGGGTTGATGCTCCCTGTCTGTCCTGTATTTTCACTTGGCAAAAGGGGGAAAGGATGAATGAACATCCTCCTCAGATGATGATGTATTGCACTTGAAGTCCTGTACTTCTTTTTGGAAAGACTCAAGTGGCGTGGGGGAACCTTATGTCCTGATAGCCTGATGTTATTTAATAAAGGATGGAAGGAGGTTATCCTAACAATTGGAGGCTGTACAATTTCAAAACCCAGTACAAAGGAATTCATTCACTGCTTCAAAGTCTTTTACATAGTTTTGTCAACCTCCTTTCTGAATGATCATTGCACATTATTGTCTCACAAGATGAGACTCAATGTAAGTATCATATCTGGGACACACCTTTGTCTGCTGTAGGGAGAGCATGGTTCTTTACATCTGTATGGAGTTAAAGTCAGTTATAACAGGTAGGGATGAGGCCATGCACTTATTTTTCTGTACATACATATACTACAAGTAATCAATAGAAATTAGAGCTATGATCCTGCTAAGCTTTCAGTTTCTTGGTTTTGTGTTGTTTTTTTTTTTTTTTTTTCTTTGTGTGTGTGTTGTTTTGGTGTTTTTTTTAGTACATAACTGTTTCCTCACCCTGGGCTGAAATGCTGAAACCTTTTCTCACGCACTGCCTGCTGTATTTTTAGAAAGTGAGGGTTTTTTATTAATAGGTAGGCAGACAGCCTGCTATGAGACAATGACTTTAAATTAGGAGCATTAGGAAATGAATGTGAGGAAATGCTCAATGAAGGGTCAAAAAAAAAAAAACAAAAGAAGAAATGATCAAATTACACTTTTCCTCTAGTAGGGAAAACAATAGATATATCCCATCAAGCAAATAACAGTTAAGCAAATGAGACTGATATTTGCTTTTCCTGCCAATGTTTTAAATATCACTCTTCTTTCCTCTCATATTAACCCAGAAAAGCATGTCTCCTTATGACAGCAAAAGATATTTCTCTTTGCTGAAGTGAGTTCAGAAGAAAACAAATCCCGAGGGCAGTGCACACTGACTGTAGAGAAAAGCATGGTGTGAGGTGGCGATTGGAGGCTGCCTGTGGCAATTGTGGGTTTCTGCGCAGACAAGCAGAGCTGATGAGAGCACCTGAGTTGCTGGTAAGACCTGGCAGTGACAGCTAAGTCTAGTTATTCTCAGGGAAGAAAAGAGAAGAAATTAAGGAAAATACAAGGAAGCACACTATTACTATTTAAAACAAATACCCCGTGGCCACAGCTGAACCATGCCACTGCTGACCAGTATATTAATGCAAAATAATCATGACTGACACTCAAGGTAGAGGTAACCCAGACGAGGTGCAACAGTAAATACAAGCTTCACAGAACTCTGAATTCATCATTTAGCAAAGGCAGCTTTCCTCCCCTTCCCTGCTTGGATAAAGGGTGGATCATTCCCTTTAATTCAGGAGAAGCTGTATTTCCCTGACACTCTAGAACTCAAGTCCTGTTGACCTCAACTGATAAAACAGGTTTCACTGTAGGTTAAAACACACATTGCGTGTCTACTGTATAATACCATTCACTTAGGTGAATTCATACTCTGGCTCATTAAGATCCAGTGAAAATACTGGGAGAAGAGGGAGAAATACTGGTAAAAAAAGTCTGCAAGTACTGTCACATTTCTGACACTTTTCTCGGGTCTGCTCTTTCTCTAACAGAAGGCAAGATGAACTGGCTAGGAAGATGTCCCTAAAACAACATGAAAATCACCCCTGGAAAATGTCTAAACTAATTAAAAAGTAGGAATGAAATGAGCTCAAGGCCTCAGAGCATCTTCTCTTATGGAGAAGATGCAGAGGTGGCTGTGGCAGGAGCGGCGATATTACCGCACACTCCTTGACAAGGAATTTGATGTGTCCCACACAGGCTCAGTAATTGCCCTAGTGTGGAGCAGTGCCACAAAGGTAGCAGTAGGAATGGAGCCTGAAATCTCACAATGCGAGGGGAATTTATTGGCACTGCCAAAACTGAAAACTCGAAGCGAGCTCGTGTCAGGTTGATTGAGGAGTTGAAAGGAAAACAAGTCACAGCCCCCCAGGGTGTCAGGCATTTCGCAAGCCTTCACTGCACAGGTGTCAGCTCCAGGGTGGCGTTTGCCCATCACCTGCCTGTGATTTTGTGAGCCACTGAGGGCCCTGCAGTGCTCAAAGGATCGCTCAAGCATACCTAGGGCTGCAAATCCATCTGCATGGAGATGGTGCCTCTTGCTTGAGCTGGCAGGGGGCTTGGAAATGAAACATCTTGCAGAGAGAGATGAGCACTGGGGGTGATCGCCCCACAGCTTGGCATATCTGCTTTTAGTAGCCTCTGGATGTTCTTGGTTATGATAATTTATAATCGTGCAGCACATGGCTTCACACCTCTGAATGGAGCTCCATTTTGCAATGTGTGTAAAATGCAAGCTAAAGGAAAGATTGCCATCCAAAGATGGTCTGAACACTGAAAACTTTCTATTTGCAGGAATATCTATGGGATACTGAGGAGCTGTGAATTATAAGAATGCCATGGGCTTGCTTGGTTGTGCATTCTAGACAATGGGCTCAACTTCTGTAAAGAGTATCAAGGACAGATGTGGAAACTCTCAGTAAGAAGCGTTTTTTGGTAGGCAGAGAGCTTGTTTTGGTTACATATGGACAGCCTTATTCAGGTCAGGGATGTCTAGCTGGTGCTCCAGGGGCTGGATCCAGCTGGAGAAGATTTGTGCCTGGTTCCAAAGTACTACGATAGTCTTTATGCACATGGAGTCTTCTAGCTTCACATATGGCTATCAAGCCACCACCCTACCCAAAAGGCTCTAGATGGTGCCCAGCAAGCCCATGCATATGTCCTGCTTGACTGATAGGGAGTTATGTGTGCATAGTGACCATGGCACTGGGAATTTTCTCTCACCTTGTGTTCTAGGTGGCATTGAAATACAACAAAAAATAAGAGTTCATGTATTGGTCCTAGCAATGCAGAACATT
Organism: Cariama cristata; assembly: GCF_000690535.1. Taxonomy (NCBI): domain Eukaryota; kingdom Metazoa; phylum Chordata; class Aves; order Cariamiformes; family Cariamidae; genus Cariama; species Cariama cristata. The sequence continues at coordinate 136,915 of NW_009606775.1, read as the reverse complement.
TTATTGCTTGTGCTTGAAATGTAAAGGCACTTGGTGGCTGGTTTTAAAGCACTGATATTTTAATAGGATCTTTTGTTAAGAAAAATGTTATTTCTGATAGAGTGATTAATATTTATGATTAATTTCCAGAGTTTAGAAGGTGGATTTTTAAATATAAGCTGTGAAAGATTTCCATGTGAATTGTTGCTTGGCCATCACTTATGTGTGGAAAACTGATTTCCTCACTCAGAAGATTTGATTTGGGGAAGGGAGCAAAGTTTGATGCCTATGTGCTGGATTTGCATTATCAATTGAAGCCAATATAGTTCCTAGTTTGAGCATAAGTGACAAGCTGTCTACCCTTCCACAGAGGTAAATAACAGGTGACAAAGAAGGGATCCTAATTCTAAAACAAAATTATACACCTAGTATTAGAGAGGCAGTCAACAGTCCTTAGCGTTTGAATGCTTGTAGCTCACCCCAGGAGGTATAAATTAAGGAGCTCTCTTTGGTATGAAGTAGCAAGCCTACACAAAGCCTTAAGGATAAGTTAATTTTCTTCACTATGAGCCAAAAAAAAAAAGGATTGTAAGCACAAGAGCTGGGAGAGTCTACCTCCAGTAAGCTTTCTGATGCCTGAGATTGCAGAATCTGCAGTTGATAGAGGGAAATGGCTGGGAGTCTCATAAATAATAAATTGCTGTAATCTCATGAGGTCATCATAAAAATATGCATAAGAATCATAGAAATAATATAATGGGTCACAACCTCAATAGATTCTAGAGCTGATAACGAAGAGTGAGCTTGATAAAAATGTATTACAGACAGAAACCTCAGTCAGAGATATCTTCAAAATTATATTATACAAAATTATTACTTTGAGAAAGAGACAAATGTTATTACCAAAAAAACCCCAAATAAGTACATGTGGGAAACTATAATTTGTGCAGAAAAGGACTAAATCAACATCATTTAGCCTTTTCGAATTTAGAAAGAGCCAGGGCCTCCAAAATTTGTCTCACATGGAAACATTCTTGTAGACTAAACATTGTTATTGATGTTCTTCAGGCAACAGTTACTAGGTTTAGTTATTATATTTCCACTTAAAAAAAAAAAAGCTAGATTTGAGTTATAAAAAAAACCCGATAGATGCAACACCTGGAGGCAAACACTAAAGGTATGAAGACCCAGAATAACACCTGGTTTGCCAGAAAAATAAGAAGATGGATTATTTTGAGTACTCCATTGATCTAAAGAAGCATCATCAATAATATAAAGATCATTTGAATGCATGATACAGACTAAAGGAAAATGGATTGACATACACCTTCAGGGATATATACGGCATCTGAATGCCAAAACCTGATACAAAGCTTGATTGAAATGTACCTCATAAGCTGTAAACTGGAAATATCATATAGAGTGTGACAATTTCTTTTCAGTTACTTTTGGTAAAAGTGGAAATCGAGGTCTTTAAAAGAACAGAAGTATCTCCACTGTCAAAAAGCTGCTTTGAGAAAGAGAGAAGTTAATGGTGCTATTGATAGCTAGTAGTAGCCTGCATTAAGCAGCTTTATAGATTCAGAAGAATGCCCCTTTCATTTAAAGCTTATAGATATTCCCACTGGAAGTAAGGAGGCTGTTCATACTGGATCAGGGACCTAGCGTATAGCAGGTTTAAAGCAAAGCCACTTGGTTACTAAGGGAAATCTTGACAGACTATCTGACAGTTCAACATAAGCTGTGGTGGTGAAAACAGCATCATGCAATAAAATAGGAATCTCCAATGCAGAGGGAATGGTACACATATGGTTCTACTATTACATCATGGTGCAAAAGCTTGGGTTTGGAGATGACCCTATGGTGCCAGGCTTGATATAAGTATATATGGCTAATTTCTGTTTCTATACTGGCTGAGCTTTAGATAGGCTAGCTGGGATCCCCAGAGCAGTCCAGCTGCCATGGCTTGGAGGTCCCAACATGTTAATGATGCTGAAATTGAGAAGCACCCCTGAGCTCTGGCTAGAAGGCTGCTGGCCTTGGGTTCAGGTGTATCTGCTTTGTCCTGGAGCTAGGTGTGTAAATCAGCTGGCTTCAGAGCACAGGTGATCTCCTGGTCCTCCTGTCAAGCAAATGCTACAGAACAGCAAGAAAAACAACATGTTGTAAAGAGCTTAGCTCCCTTCAGTCTTGCTTGTGAGGGGTTTTTTGTTGAATCACCACCTCTTTGGGAGCCCAACTGAAATCAAGGTCATTTTGCCACTTCTTGGCTGTTTTTCCTGTGGGACAGAAGGCCACTTTAAAGGCGGGATGAAACTGTGTGGTGGAAGAAGGGAGATCTAACAAATACATCACTACAGAGTGCCTAGATAGTTTTAACTTGATGGATTTGATCTTTTAAAACAAATTACAGAGAATAAATAAGCAACAAAATACACTTGGTTAACTGCAGTTTCCACCAGTATGCTACCTAACTGTTTTCAGCAATACCCCCTAGGCAACGTGGTAGAAATGGGTCAGTGTATACATGTTTTCTCTCATCTATTAGCATTGCAGCACATTCTGTACTTCATCTGCCCCCAATTTCAAGAGCTCCTTTCCTGGCTACTCCAGCCTTTCTGCTCTGCCTCCGGTAGCCTGGGATCTATTGTTCAGGAAAGATGGCTCGAGATGAATGGAGACTATCACTGGAGAAAACAAAATTGCTGTGGCTGCAGGCTGGGGAAAAGAGGATGTCAGATGGGAAAAAAAGCATTGGGGGTGGGGAGGGGAGACAGAAGAAAAGGGGGGTTTCTGCTTGTATTGGCACGTGGCAGGCAGCTTGCATGCTTGTGTGATATTCACTTCCTTCTTGTTACAGCGTGGAAGCCTCTGGCATCCTGACCCTCACAAATACAAACAGATGTCCCCAGGCAGACCCAGCCCACGGCTGTTCCCTACAGCATCGACATCTTTTACACACGGAGTTCTTTATCACAAACGGCTTTTTTATCCTTTATGTATCTCAATTATCTTTAACTCCCCCCTCCTTCAAGTCAGTTACAGAGGAAGGGAGAGAATGGATTTAATGTACTTCGCAGTTGAGCTTGGTGCTATAGATAACCACCTAAAGGCCAAGTTTTGCAGATTTTGTTTACAGTTTTGGAGCAGTTGGAGTGATATGCTAAAGCAGTGGCCAGCCAGTAGCTGCCTGGAAATGAATGGTAGTTGTTCTGGTGCTTCTGGCTTTTGGAAAGCAAAGCTCTTATTCAGGTAGTCACATATGGATTTAGGAAGTGTAGCTATTGGCTACAGTTTCTGAAATGGTTGGTCCAAATTCCCCAAACCAATACAAGTATGACAGTGTACAGCCATACTAACAGCATTGAGGAAAAATAGTCAATTATAGCATCAGTAGCGGAAAGGGAATTTAAAAGCCCTAAGCTATTTAGAAGCCTCAGTAAAAAATGAAACTGGAATTTTAGTGCCTAAATCAAATAGGAAACTCGTAAGAATCAGGCTCTTTTGAAAATGTTACCCAGTAATTTCTGTGTTAGTAAAAAGTCTTACCACTTTTCCACCACTGTATGTCAAGAAGAATATTAAAATGCTTGTCAAGTTCCTTCAACAGATAGTTTTCTAACCTACAGATGTATTTGACTGATGGCTACCAGCTCTGACTTGGAAAACAGGAGCCAAGTCACAGAGAATTTCTTTTGGCAAGTAGTAGAGTCACCTGAAAAATGTTGTTTGAAAGAATCCCAAACCATGATATAAATTTGGCTGAAATTCACAAACCCTTCTAGCTGTTAGAAAAGATCCTTGTTTTTCTAGAAAAGTCCAATTTTTTTAAATCCAAGAACCATAAATAAATAAAATACACAGATCTCTGTTTTACCCACTTTCAAGAGAAAGACGCAGAGAGTAATGAGGAATGGAGTTGCCTTATGAGGTCTCTCAAGGACCATGAGACCACATTTCTTCAGGTTCCAGGAACGATCTCTTTGGAAGCTGCAATGGTCTGAAAACAAGACATTCCTCTCTCCGAGTATTTGAAGGGAAAAGAGCAGGCATTGACTGAAGGGGAAATGGGAGAGGTGGTTGAGCAATCCAGCAATACACCCTTTCCTTGCAGTTCCTTCCTACTTGGGTGAGATAAGTAACATTGGAAGTTAGTGGCTAAAACCAACAAAATATGGGTGGTGTCTTTATCTAAGAGAGGTAGGTGTCCCCATCTTGAGATTAATGAATGTTTAATCTGTTTGGAACATTTGTGTATTTTTTCTCAGCATGTTCCCAAGCATATTTGTGGACATTTTGGAGCTTAGAAACAAAGTCATTTCGATAGCCAGCTAGCTGGCAGCATATATCAGCCTCCTTGCTTGGAGAAGAGCAGACAGACGGGCACTCGTGGCATTCCCATGGGTGAATTTTTCCAGTGAGTAGAGAACTGGAGACATTTTTTTTAAGGTGCCTTCCTAAACGGTAACATACAGCTTTGTAAGTCCTTGTTTTCTATTTGGTATAGTAGCTTTTCTGTTTTGATGGTAAAAGTTTCATTTGCATAGACTTTAAACACAATTATGGTGTTTGGTACCTATTGTTTAATCCATGCAAAGATCAATATTCTTACTGTTGGTGATATCACAGTATTTCTACTTCCCTTTCACTTTGGTGGTTTTGTATGAGGAGACAGGGGAACTATTCTAGCCTAACTGTGCGTCTTTAAGGTGAAAGAGCCCTTTTCCCCTAATAATCTATTACTATGCGTTGTTTGCAAAGTTGTCATAATCAGGTCTTTGTCATTTACTCTCTTTTATATGGAAGAATGTATGACCCAGCAGATAATTTTAAAATCTCCATGTACTGCTAGATTTTGCTATGCTACCTCTTCTTGAGTAATACTTTTAAGCAAATATTTTTTCCAATTGGTTTTGATTTGTGGGTACCTAACTTTCTTTAAGGGGTGGTTTAGTATTTTCCTGTACATGGATTACTCTAGCACAAGCTCGAAGTCACTTTCGCTGGGCACCTTTCACAAGACTTCTAAGAAATAGCCCACAGGCTAGTTCCCAAAGGCCCACAGAGGAGAGGCTGAAAATCACTTTAGTAACAGTACCTCATTTTGTGTGGATCACAATGTGAGTGCAGAGAGAAGGGACTGGACATTAATATACATTAATATCCAAGAAAACTAGTATTTTATAGTTTCTGTATACTGGAAAAGGCTTAATTCAGCTTGTATTGCTTACATAATTAGAATGAATAAAATAGAGGGACCACTCAGGAATAAGAAAAGCTGACTTTAGTCAAGTCAAGGTTAATCAGTGTGCTTACATATGGAACTGAAAGGATTTTTGTTCTTTTATTGAACAGCTTTGAAAACTTAATATTTAACTTGTTGCAGGCTGCAAGGAGGTAACATTAATAGGGATAGAAAATAGCAGATTTTTAATTTTTCCATTAGTATTTTTCAATAGAAGAAAATTTTGTGCTAGACGTAAGTAATTTTCCTAAAAACGTAGTGTCAGTTCTGAAAAACAGATATACTCACTGAGAAGTTGTTTTATTATACATGCTATTAACTCTTACAAGAGTCATTAAGAACATTCTCATTAATACAACTTGCTCTGCTTTTGCTTCAAGAAAACTGCTGTTAGATCTGACTGGAAACCAGGAGTAGTGGATCTCTTTTATATTGCAAGAATATTCACGAAAAATGCTTTTTGGCCTAGGTTTGGGCAATTCCCTAGGGACTCTAATGAAATCTGTGAGTAATAAGTAGTCCATCAGTGGTGAATGTGGTGGAGTGAATAATAAACGGTCAGTTTTCCATCGTCTGCCAGATCTTTGAAAGACCAGATTTATTCAGTCACCATGATTATGTTGTGATTGTACATGTCATGAAATCCCACTTAGGACCGTGAAATTTCCTAAGAACTAAGCCAGCACTGAGTATGGCCTCTTCTTGTTGTGGAATGGCTGTTGCAAAATCACCCTCTCCCAAGCAGTTTTTGAACTTCAAGTGATAATGTGGTTGATGGTTAATGTCGCATACCTCCATAAGCAGATGGACTGAAAGAATTTTAATAACTCTCTGGATTTAAATGATCATTCCTTCCACATTCTTTGTGGCTTCATAGTGTTTATGGTAATTCTTGCTCAGGATCCAATCTATACAGTTTATCCAGCTGTGCCTTTGATGTCTGTACTGTGGTCTCAAGGGAGAGAAGTCGTGAATGAGCGGTTAGTGAGCGACACCCAAGGGGTTATGACATCTTTAACATAAACTCATCAGCATAAGGTTTTTCCTCTGAAATGGATTAAGCAATGTATTTAGCTATAAAACCCAGAAAACTAGTTAAGTGAATTTTACTGGGGAATCAATAAAGTAATAATTGTGTGGTAATATAACTGGGACTGAGGTAACCAGCTTTGGTCTTCTTTTCTTTGTTAATCCATTCATCCTATCCTTTTTATCCCAGTATTTTTTGAATACCCACAAGTTATTCTGATGATAGATTTGAAAAAGCATATTGAAAAATCTTTGAGCGCATTAACTTTTGTACTGTGAAATCTTTCTTTCTTGCCTTTGCAATACATGCAAAAAAGAACCCATCCAGAATTCATTAACTAAAAATTTTATCTCAAACTCATATTTTTGTATTCTGTTAAATTTTCTCCATTTATATTTGACAGAATGGCTTCCTAATCCTATCTGAGACATGCCTGTAAGCTAAAGATAAATATGTAAAACTTACCTTTGAATTGAATGATGTTTAACTATTGCTGCTTTTAAAAAATAATAGCGAGCCCCTTGACATTATCCTCAGCAATGCTTCAGAATTTGCACTTAGGCTGCAGTTATCACAGTTACATAGGAAGTTTTTTCTTCTGATAATTAGAAACAAATTAATTTAAAAGAAACTTCATTTGTTAGGCTGTTATAAATATTAAGACATGATAAATTGTTAGAATGAAACAGACCTTCATACACCTGTTATTTCACACTTGCATTTTAGAGTAGATTAGATAGATTTAGCAATGTGCACATTTAAGGGCTTAAACGGTTTTCAAAGGTCTTTTTCCCTAAAAAACGGTGGGGAAAAAACCCCCAACACATCAGTTATGTGCTGTGAGTTATTTCTCACAGAAGTGTCCTCTTTTTGCAGCATTAAAAAACATGCTGGATCATATCATATTATTAATGTATTTACATTTAGGAATTTTGTTCACGTGTGTGAACAGAACACACAAATCTGAACTACAGGAAAGTTAAAAAGGGTAGGACTGAAGGTCTTTTTAAAGATAAATTTCCTTCCCTTTTCTGCAGTCTTAAATGTCTCCAGGAAT
>NW_009606775.1:119160-129591 GCF_000690535.1 Cariama cristata | reverse complement strand
AGGAGACTGAAATTATATGTTGAATAATAAAAACGTAGTAACATGAATTGAAGTGAGTCCATGCCCTTTGCGAAAAGTAAGCTAGCTGGCAGTATCCAGGAGGACCAAGTAGACAGAGTCAAACATGAACACTGGGCTAGTATTTTTGAGTGGATCTGCTTATTTTGAAAGTAGTCTGTGCTTCACACCAAGTTAGTTCTAGGTCATAGAAATTTAATAAGGGGAAAATGAATAGCAGTTTGCATCCTGAAGAAACTGGTCATATGGGAAAAATTAGGGCTGGTTGAGGAAAGTAGATGTATTTTTTCATCAAAAGCATCAATGATAATGAAATATAATTTTAACTTTTTCTATGGAGAATTTCAGTTTACTGTCAGAAAGTTTAAAGAACAACCTCCCAACCAAAAAAACCCCACCAAACTCAAGCACAACCACTCTCAAGCCTTTGAATAACTTTTATGAAACTGCAATATTTTGGCTAAAACAGAATATCTGTCTTTAGAAAAGTTGTTTTACTGTGTTGTGGTGGCTATAGCTTTCAGTTCCTTGTACGTTTTTCCATTACTGGTGTCTGTGGACTACACTTGGTTGGCTTTTGGGAGCTGAGGCAGCAGTTGCTTGGCAGGGTCATTTCAGGATCTCAGGAGTCTCTATCAGAGCTTACTTAGCCCTTGGCTGGAGATGGACTGGTACTTGTGGTATAGCAAAGCAGTGGGTGCCCCGACTGATTGAACTTATTAGAAAGGATCAAGGAACACGCAGCTCTGAGATGTTATTTTGGTATGTATTAGGAGACATCTATTTTCCAGCACTCAGATAAGTCCTTGCCCCTGGAAGCTTGCATGGCATATCTCTGGGATAGGTAAGACAGGGTCTTTGGATAGTATCACCTTGACTATTTATCTTTCTGTATGTGAAAGAGAACATTATTTACACAGGGTCAAAAAGCACCATAATAACCTATATACCAGCTAAAGCAGTAGAAGATTTAATCTGGCTCTTATATTTCTTTCATGCCCAGAAGTATAAGGCACTACCTAGGGCCAAATCTCTATTTATTTATTTATTTATTTACAGATCTTTTTTCCCTTTGGAGAAATGCAGAGAGGAGGTGGAAGCAGTTTTGCATGGCTCAAAGAAAGGAAGTGAAGCCCAGACACAGCAAATTATAGCACCAGTGTTAGCAAGTTGCCAGCTGGAGCCTTTCAACAGAGCATGCTCCCGGGGGAAATGCTGGCCACCTAATGTGCCAAGAGCCCCCATGTATGTAAGTACTTCAGGGCTCGGTTCTGTATATACGCACTTATCCTTGAAAAGGGGATCAGCTTGTGCATAGCTTCATCAGCTCTGAAAGCTATGGCTGGATCCAAGGGTCTAATGTGTCTGTTGTTCAGATATCCTGAAAAAACTTGATTTCCCTCAAGGCGGAAGCTTTCTCTCCTGCATGTCAGTAGTGCGTAGAAGTGCTACTGCAGACAAGTGTTGCTGTGACCCTTTTTATGAGTGCAAGATGCTCCACATCCTTGTTGGAATAAACAAGGCAGAGGACCCTCCCCAAAGGTGTGGTCCCTCAGGATCTGGCTGCCTAGCTGTGATTTTACACATCCATCCAGCTCGGACATCTAAATGTAAAATTCCACACTTGGGGATGTCACACGGATTTTGTGCTCTTCTCTGGGGAATTCCAGGTCTATAAAACAATGAATGGATTATACAGTACTCATCCATATATGTAGTTTTTCATCTGTGACAGATGTGATATTGATAATATCCTCCATTCAATAAGTCCTTCAAGTATAATTTAGTGCCAGGTTACTAATCTTTGATTTAACTGTTTCAGAGCCCACTATGTGAAAGGCAGTAAAGTGGGAGGAAGTAAAGACAGTAAAATGGGGAGGAAGACCAGGCTCATGGATCAGGCACAAAGCTGGGAGTGAGGAGGCTGGGTCTGTATGTAGGTCTACTACAGACTTCGGGCCTAATTATTCCCAAACTCCTTTCATTTGAGCGTAAATCTGCTAGTTCTCATTTCCCAGCTGATTCCTTGTGTTTTTCATGTGGCTGGTTAGCTCAGAAACCTCACATCCTGTCCCCCTGCAGGGATATCGCATGGATTTTGTGCTGTTATCTGAGTCTGGAAAATGATGAGCTGAAAGGCAGCTTAAACTCTTTGTGTGTAACTGTGCAAGATTTGTCTGAACCTCCCATTTCTCTTGTAAACTGCAAGTTAAGCTTTCCCAGTGCTTTGAAGGTTCATTGGTCTGAGAAGCTCATCGTAGACTGGACTTGTACAGCAAAGCTGTATACAGATAGAAAAATAAATGCTGTGAGGGCACTCGACATGAATGATCTCAGACATAGCTTTGTGACTAAGGGAAACATGTATGGCCCTGACATGACTGATCATGGGGGAAGGCTGGTTGTGCAGTTAGGAGAGAGGCCTGTGACACTGAGCAAACAAGAGCCCTGTCTCTCTCTCACTGGTGCGCACCTGGTTGATGCTTAGTATGTAATAACCAAATACACAATAGGAAAATAGAGGGGAACGTTGGATTTGCAAATGCCAGCATCTGTTTCAAAGTTACTCCTCACGTGACTTAACATAAGCGCAGGTAAAGAGTGGCCCAAGGAGGGGAGAGTCGAAACTGATGAGAAAATGTTATTGCTCTGTGGGCTTTCGCTGGTGTGATTTCACCAACGTCAGCAGAAAGGTGCTAATGGAGCATCTGTGCTATACCAGTCGAGGATTTGGCTCGAGGTATCCTGGTGAGTTCATTCACGGGGCCACTCTTTCATACAGCTGTTCTAGCAGTTGATAGCAAACTGCCTGAGAAATTTTAGATTATCCTGCTTTGCCTTATTTCCATAGAAAATGCTCTGTACCAAAAAAGGGGTTCTAATATGAGCCTATATTGAATCAAGCTATATAAGAGGTCTGAATGGAAACAGCCTCACCTGAATCGTTCATTTTGCTGTTTTTCCTTTTTTTATCCCTATGGTTTAAGATTTTTTAAAATATCTTAGTATAATTTCAGTATTTTAAAAGTGCCTGAAACTTGAAGTCATGTCTCTCTAAATTATGCATCTAATTTGGGGAATGAGAGCAGGTGAGAAATGCTCACTCCTTTGTTGGGTGGAGGATGCTTAAATGAGATGGCAGCAGAATTGAGACTGTCAAAACAATAGAAAAAAGAGTTAACACTTATATTATTCAAACAATTTGAAATCCTTGGAGGGTGCATTTTTAATGATTTGTTGTGAACCAAATTGTGTTTCATAGCTTGAGAGCGCCGTAAAACAGTAAACTAATTAAGACACCTTTTGTCTGTCTGCTCCTGTCTGCCTATGTGTGTGGTCAGGGGAGTTTTGTGAGTGTTAACGGGGTACGCTTACATCCCACTTTTAGTAGTTGTTACCACTGCCAGTGTGCCACAGACTGAATATTCCCAATCCAATTGAAAAAAAAAAAAAAAAAATCTGAACCACAGTGTAGCTGTGCAGCTGCTCCAACAGCTTAGTAGACCTCATCCTTTCAGACTTGCTCTTCTGTCCCCAAAATGTGGCTGCAACACCAGTTTTAACTGGACTGCAGCTGGATTTGAGACTTCTGGTGAGGGAGAGTCCCAGTCAGTGTAAGCTGACTCGAAATTTGGATGTGTTTTGTCTATGTGCCTAGAAAGCAATTGAAAGCAAGAACTGTGGGTGGTAACTAGTTCAATGGTTGTCTCTTCCAGTTGCCTACTAAATGTGGCTACAGTATAAAACATTAGACTGGGCTAAAAGGTGATTACTTTGTGCACAAGAACCATTAAAATCTGTACCTCTTTATAGGGAGGCTTTTGGACTAGTTCTGACATATTTTGCTTTGCCAAAAAGTAAATTTGATTTTGGTGATTCTCTGAATTTTTATGCCAAATAAGGTTTTGGTTCTAAGGGCTGGGTTCTGTTCTCTTTCCCGCTGCAGGTTTTTCAGTCTCTTTGCTCTGCCTCTGTTTCTTTCAATGGGATTGCTCCCATGTAAGTGCAGGATAAAACCGAGCTCTGTGTTAGACTTGCCTAGCGCTTCAAGGAAGAAGGCGGCTGCGTTTCTAGAATTACTGGAAATAGTACAGGCAGATAACATCAGGGAATAAATCCTGGCAACCATCCTTGTGTACAGTGGATTGGTGGAAGAGAATACATAGCAAGTAGAATATGGTCCCAAATTATAGCAGTATGTGGCTGCTGATATGGAAAGAGTATCATTTCAACCTTCACACAAATCCCATTTTCTGAAATTAACCTTACAGCTACTCTTTGAGCCAAATAACCTCTATCTTTTTCCCACTGGAAAAGTGGGAAAGAGGTCATTTTCCTGCCATGTTGCTGTGTTTGTCTGCAGCCTGTCAGGGTCTTATCAATTAAAGCTTCTTTAAAAAGATGGGGATCCTCACTTTCTATGAGCACCTGTGTACCCGCTAGGGACAGAACTGTATGGATTAGGGTTATGGGAATCTCTAGGAACGTATCTTTGTTCTGAGATCAACCAGTAATAGGGTTTTATTTATGTAGCAGGAATAGCAAAATTCCTAGGGGATTCATTCCAATTATATCCCCAATTAGGACAAAAGAGTTTTAATTCAGTTTGGTAGGGTTTCTCCATCCTTAGCAGTTATAAACATTTGTTCCTTTATATGGCGGTGTTAATTAACACTGTTAAAATTTACTACAGGCTCTCACATTCCCAGACGAACAAAGAGCGGTCATTAGCCACTTGCAATTAACAAAGGGGAAAAATGTATTTTTCAAAAGTTACTTGAGCTTTTAGAGAATCAATATCAGAATTGGATAAGAAATGTGGGTTGATTCCTAACCATTTACTTTTTACAAAATTAGTTATCATTTACAGAAATCCATTCTGAGTTTACATTAAATATTGTGTGTCCCTTCTGTTTTTATTTTGAGCTAAAACACACTACTGAGTTAGCTATGGAGATATTATTATTATTATAGAGGTATTATTAACTCTTAACTGAAGAAGAGACTGATATTGCTGCTCAGAGCTAAGAAATTCTGTCAGAAGATCTCAACATCTTTTTTTATCACTGTTCAAAATAATATGGTGCTCTCTTGCCCTTGTAACTTTGACAGATGATTAATTATAAATTTGAGGTACTGTGGTTCAGATAGAAACCTAATTGGGTATTTGTGAACCAAACGTGAAAGTGTTGAATAGAGGTCCATGCTTCAGTGCCGCTTTGATATCTCTTTTCAGAGGTTAAATCCTCTGTTTTAAAATATATGAATACACACACTCTCTTTCTCTCTAGTGGATGTATATATTTCCAGGCAAAAAGATAATTCAGCTTCACATGAGGTGATAAAGCATTATCAGTAACTGTGGGGTAAAGAATATTCAAAAGAACATATGCATTCTCTTCAAAAAAGCTGTATATGAAAAATCCTGGATTCTTAGGGAAGACTTTTCTTAAACTTTAGAAAATATGGTAATTCACAGGTAGAATGCCCTAAACAATGGCAGCTCTGCTTTGCATCTCTGACCTTTCCTTCTGTGTTGCTATAAATAACACATTGATAGAAGAGAGGGTGTCTGAGGCACTTTGGTGTTGATAAGTACCTTGTGGATTTTGCAGCCTGGTACCAGCTCTTTGGTTGCAGATTGCTTGAGCTAGCCTCTGGTCATCATTTCATTATGCCAGAATGTATGGATGAATCTCTAGCTTAGTTGTATCAATTGGATTTTATTTGCAGAGTTTGCATACACGCCAAAAATTAAGTACATCCCTAAAGGGTTTGTTAAGGCAGACCCTGACTTGTGAAGCTGTAGAGGTATTCCTGTAAATCTCGCTGTGGGTTCTGACACCAAATTGTTCACTTCAAACCATGTCTTAGTGATAGTGACTGCTGTGGAAGGTGGATGTTGAAATTCGTATGGAAGTGGGATTGAAACCAAAGTGATGTTAAATCCATCATCCAAGAGAAACATTGAGTTAATAATTCCACATAGAGGAAATACAGAACTTCATTTTTAGATGAAGAACTGTGGGATATTGAAAGCCAAGAAGCTAAGGAACTTTTAGAGGATGAGATCAAATAACTAAGGTATTTTCCTGCTTTTATTGCTATCTGCAGGTTTGTGTGAAGCACATCCCTGACTCAAAGTCTGATGAGTGTGGTTGATCAGAGCACTGAGATGGACATTTTGTGTAAGATTCCTCTACAGTTGACTAAGGATCAAGTCTGTAGAAACTACTTAATGCCAGTGAGTTAAGTAAAGTGCGGGCCTTTGTGCTTCCCTGCAGAGAAATGAATAATCTGATCCCAATCAGTTATTCCCTGCTTCAGTCATGTCTTTCCCTTTTTTTTTCTTTGTACATAGCTCAGAGGATCATGAGTTACAAGTGGGACAATGAAAATGAATCTCTACCACAGCCATATTTATTTCTACTGTGTCATCCTCATGTCCAAACTGCATCTTCCCCTTGCTTTTGGTGGCAGGCAAAGTCTCAGGAGTCAGATGCCTATGCCCTTAAAGGAGTATCATGGTCTAAAGAATAATACAGAACATATAATGCTGTTTCCAGTTCATTATATTCACATTACTCCTGTATTCAGAGGATGGTAGGGTGAAGTTTGCTATGACTTCACAAATACATTGTCAAATGGTGTCCCACAATTCACTTGCTGAAGAAAACCAGCCAGGACCCAAACTCTACAAAACTTGCACATCCATTTTGTTCATTAGTTGTTTCTGCCCATGAGAGAAAGGAGTAAATCAGCTGTTACGTAGGGGTATTCTGGAAACCTGTTTCTGGTTTTCTAGAAGAAATCCCAACTCTCCTTTGTATTGAAATAGTTATTTAAATATTCAAAGGAGAAGAGGAAGAAAATGCAGCTCTGAGACGTCATTCCTTCAGAGACCTTCCACCATGTCAGTGTTTAGCTTGCATTTTTTGAAGTCCCATTGTAAGGAGAGAATATCAGAACCGAATCTGAGGCAAGCAGCCTTCAGCCATCGATGCCTCTGAGCATGTCAGTCATGCACTGAAGCTGCTGTCGCAGCTGGTACTCTGTACACAACAGGGAGTATTTTTAACACTAAAAATATGAGTGTGACAGGTGCACATTTTATTAGAACTTTTGTTTATTGTGCGTTAGTGGAGAGAAGAGAGAGAGCAGCACTTTTTAACAAGTCTTCAAGTAACTGGGAAAATGAATGAAGGTCTGGTACATACTAATGTTTGTTAGCCAAGTATGGGTAGTTCAGAGCAGCCTATTCTTTTCTCTGTTTCAAAAAAGACCTAGATAAATTTTGAGCAGCTTGCGTATCCAGAACCACTCATTCTTTTTTATGAGCTTCATTTGCATTTATACTCTTCCCTGCTGCTGTTGAGTACGCCCCTTTCACTTGTCCTAAATCTACAACTGCACTGGGTGCACTTAAGTAGCTGTTTCCCACTGATATATTGATTATCATACTAATTACATCCGGGGTCTGTATATGGGCTAACAGAACCAATTTATTTGAATTTTTTATAGGGGAAAAACTCTCCACAACTAATTAATTCTGCAGGGATGGGTCTAACTCTTCTCTTATCTCTCCTTTTTCTTCCTCCATCAAAGTTTTTGATAGGTAAAGCTTGTGCTAAAACCACAAAATGTGTGGGGATAAAATACATGATGATTTTGTCTAGTAAATTTTCATATCCTTCTCTTTTGATAGGATTTTTTTTTTTTTTTTTAAATCTGCTTTCTGCTTGACAGGATGCTTCTTTTTTTCTGATGTGGTGTCATACAGTGGGACCTGGTTCTGCAATCAACTCTGTGTGCAGCCTGCTGTGCCTATTGAGGTCAGAGAGGCTGGCTACTTACCTGGAGCACACTGCAGAAATGAGCCATGGATATTAACTCATCAGTTTATAGCTGGAGCAAGAATCTTTTTTTTATTGCCTCTTCTGCAGGATTATATGCCTGTGTTTCATTCAATTTGACATAGAATTGGACACCTTCAATAATTTTAAGTAACACAGCTGAACTTTTCAATAGGGCTTTCTTTAAATTGTGAAAAGTTCCAGGTGCCTTTCTGACTAACTTTATCTGAAATTATCTAATCTCAAAGCTTAGGCATCCGTATGATGAAACTCCTTTGACAGGTACTTCAAAGACTTTTTGCAGTGGATTAAAAGATATTTTTAAAAAGCAATGAAATGGAGATTTGTGTACAAGCTATCATGGGAAACTGGATAGTGCTTGGTGATAGATTTGCAATATAATGAGACTTTTAGCCTTTTACATATAGCCCTTCTCTTTGAATATAGGATGTAGAGAGTTTGAAAGCAGTTACCACTGGTTGATGATTCTTTTGTGGTTTCTCTAAATTGATCTATTGGTGTCAGTTCTTGTGACAATGTCCATTGCCATGGATTTCAATAATGTTTGCAATGATAACTGTAGTACAGAAGTCAAAGGACTGCGTATTACCATCATAGTGTTAATGGGGACCATACCTCTCACACTACGATAGGTCCTAAGAGAGGTATTGATCTGGGGAATGTCCATTTTCTTTTTCTGGTGTTTCTAATAGTGTACCTATACCAGGATGCTAGCTTTCCTATTTTTCAAGACTGTTACTTCCATGAACACAGAATTTGACTTAAAAAGCCAGTCAGATGTGACTTATTTACCTTGAATTATTTTTCAGTGTTGTCTTGGAACAAGCAAACTTACTTGACAAAACATTTGAGACAACAGGGCAAGTCCAGAGCCTTTCTTGTCCTGCAGATCAAATTTGTCAGGAAAATGAAAGTTATAAAGGTGTTTAAATATGACAGAGAATTTAAAAATGGACACAAAACCGAAGGAAATTTAATGAGTGTAACACGAGAAAAAGCATTCAGTGAGCTTGAGCCAAGCTCAGTGAGAGGTTTTGCTGCAGCATTATGGACACCGTGATCCATAATTTAAACTTAGGCATTTTAGAAAGAATTACATTAGTTTAGACTGGAAGGCATTAGAGTATAAATCAGACAGTCTCCATCTCAGAGAAGCTTAAACAGCGCGAAAGGTTAAGTAGAAGATATAAAACTGTTACGATGTTTGTTATGGGCCTTCAAAGAAAGTGGTGAAGCAAGCAGAATGGCAAGGTTACTTCAATATTGGGAGAAAAGATCACACATGGTCTGGGCGCAACTCATGAGACTTGGGGCTAAGCAGCATGGATGGGAGTATCCCAGAAGCATTCGGAAAATTATCTGGAGATCTATGCATGGAAGTAAAGCAGTTTTAAAGATCTCTGTTCAGCATATACCTATTGCTGATATAGAGAACAGACAGATATCTGCAGGAATCTTGAAAAACTACCTAAAGGAAACAACTTGTGAAACTTATTTTAACTGTGGTCTGGGATGGTTGGCTGATGCCAGAAAAGGACAAACATGGTGGCTTTTGGCTTCTCTAATGAAAAATCCAGTAAGAGTAGTACAGACAGATCAGAAGGCTGTTTCTATGAGAAGACTGCTGCAGACGTGAGTCTCAACTTCTTCCTTCGGGGAGGAAGAATTCACAAAAACTGGAACTTAATATCTAGCCTTGCTGTATAGTTTCTGTGTAACTTTGAGCAAGTCATTTAGTCTTTGATTTTCAAAGGCAGCTGGTGAAGGCAGAAGTTTTTGTGACTCATTTGAAAATCCCAACTTTAATCTCTTTGTACCTCACACTTCACAGGCAGAATGACAAAATATATCTGTCCTCTGCTTCTGTCTATCTGCTGGCTGTGAGGTCCTCAGGGCCGGACCAACTTCACTACAGGGTGTGGACAATATTTAGTATAGGGGTCCAGGAATAAGCTGGAACCAATGACAAATGTGGTAGTGTTTAGGTAACAGTTATCACTGATAAGGGCTCCTTTGATTTTCAGTGGTGACACCTCAAGATGCGATCACATGTGTGTCTATTCAGAATACACACTGCTCCCATCTATACTTGAAGCAAATCAGAGGCATCCAAAATTATGGAGCAGTGTGTATTCTGGATGGACAGGGATGTGGTTGCACAAGTTTCACTGAGGTCTTGGGAATCATGGTCAGATCTTGAAGTGTCGTGATTGAAAATTAATCTATGCAAGCTCTTCGTTTAGGGACCGATTCTGCCATCTCACACTAAATTGAGGTATAACAGATTTACAGCAGCCCTCTGTATCTTATCCTGAACTGATGATAGTTCCCCTTTTACTCCTCCAAGCTATTTTTTTTTTCTTGCTGCATAGTTTTAGAGTTTCTCTATTTAGAAGCACTGACAGTTCTTCACAAATATCTCTCCCAGTACTAGTTCCTTTTCACTATTGGGGTTGAAACAGACTTTTTGAAAACATTCATCTCCTTTTGGTGTAAGAAATTACATTCTGAGGAGAAATCCTGTGAGGAAGGAGAGAAG
>NW_009606775.1:112322-119129 GCF_000690535.1 Cariama cristata | reverse complement strand
CAGGAATGGTCAGCAAATATATGGTCAGAAAAGTGAAAGCTGGGGGGAATGGTGTGATTTATGATACTACCAAAGTAGAACTGGAGAGAGAAAAAAAGCCAAGAAAGGTGTTGAAGTAGAGAGAAAAAGGAGAATGTGGGATAGACAGAGGGATAGAAGGGAAGGAAGAAGCTATAAAACCTATTTTTTAAAACTAAAGAAAGTGAAAATTGTTTATTCTTGTGTATTTAGATGGTGATTCCTGTGGTTACTTGAGGGTAGTTTGAGGACTTTGTTACGTTGAGCAGCTAGTACAAACAATAAGATTCTTGTTGGCTAATGGACCTTGCAATTGGAGATTATACTCCTAAATCTTAAATTACCTTTCTCTAGTTAAAGGAACTATCATGATCACAGAAAACTGCCAAATGGGAACTTACTTTGCAATGGACTTTGAAATGATGAAGCCTGCTTTTGTGATTAATTGTAGTGAAGACTGAAAAACGAAATTAATCAACATTTTTCACAGAAGAACATTCAGGGGAAAAAAACCCAACCTCTCTCATTTGGATAGATAGATAACTTCCCTTTCACAGGAAAGACACTTAATTTCATTTTCACTATATATAAAGCTGCATAATTTTTAAAGTATAAATAATAATATATGATGCATCCTTCCATAGGCAATGACATGAAAACATTATATGTGTCTTTCCAATACATTGTGTCTTTTACCTGGGTTGCAATCTTTTTCTGTCCTTCTTTCAAAGTAAAACTGTAGTATTTCATTTTTGCTGGGGTTGCATAGTCTAAGTAACATGCAGTTCTCTGACCAGCTCCCTCTGGGGTGATGTGATCACCGCAGTTCATAGAGTGTGGAATAGAAAGAGCTTCCCTCATAAAATCAGAGGGACAGAGGAAAAGTATTGATTTATGTTGGCTGAGATTTTGACCCAGAAGCTTTGAACATGCAGTAGCTGTTATTTACTCTGTGTCACCATCAATCCCAGGCAGGAAAGGTTACTAAGAGCCTTCTCTTTGCAGGGTTGGCATTCTTTCACACAGTTCCCACCACCCCGTCTTTATTCCCTACCTTAGCTGCTTTAAAGAGAAATGCTTTCCTGTGCTGAAATGGATGCCCTGTGTCACAGGGCTTTTTAAATTATCTTGAGTGCATACGGAATCTGGGAAATTTCTGTTTTATGAGTTAGGTCCTACTGCAGTTTTATGACAAGATGAGCTAAACAGTAAAATATTCTTTGGATTGTCTTTACACATCACTCTCTTTTACTGTAATGGCTTACCAGGTTTCTGGTATATATTGCTTTTTCTACAGCCTGAGAAACTGGTTTTCAACGGCTGTCTATGTGGGCTGGTCTATAAGACAGGCTGCTTTGGCAAACTCGAAGCTCAGGGAGTCGTGTTGGTGTCTGATTTTTGAGGGAAGGAAATACTAAAGCAAAATATGTTTGGATGGCTTTGTGGGGCTGTTACAGTGCAAACTGTGATGGTCTTGCTTGTGTTACACATTTGCACCAGGAGAGTGACTGGTGGCTGGTATAGGAGATGAGGGCTTTTTCTATGGGGAAGGGTGGATACATGCAGCTGCCTGAAAAAGGTCCTGGATGGAGGTGGTCAGATATCCAGAAATCGCAGACAGCTGTGCCTGAATGACTGAATGGAGCCAAAAAGAGTGTTAAAGCTTTCTTGCCTTCCACCTTCTCCTAAAAAATGCCTGCATGGTGATATCAGGCGTAATAGGGAGCAAGGAGTGATAGGAGGTGAGATTTGGCTAGCAAGGCAGCATAAGGCATAGCTGGTTTTTGGAGGTCTGGTGTGATTTGTGCATTTTGTGGTGAAACATTAGGTTTTCACACCTTGACATTTGCTGAAAGGGAGTGGCTCCTGCCCAACTAAAGAGAACAGAAACTGCTTTGTTATCGCAGTCAAATTCTTCCTTGTTAAATTTGGCAGATTAAGGAAATAAACCCTCTGTATTTTAGGGAAACACTCCTCGCATTTGGTTTTATGGTGATCGAGGGTCCCTTCTGGAGAGCAAATTGATTTCTGAAACATTTGTTACAATAAAAAATTAATAATGTTTCAGCTAACAAAGGCAGAAATCTTATGAAAGGGGCATTCCCAGATTACGGCAAACAAACAAACACAGGACTTTTATTTCCGATATATTTTGCTTGTCATTTCTGCTAATTCTTGAAGGAATTTTATGTTTAAGCAGGGACTTTCTCCCTCAAACTACCTTTACTGTAGACAGCTGAATCTCAATTCAGGGAGCATCAGCACTGCAATCAAGGGCTGAGCTTTGCCATTCAGTTAAGGGAAAGAAAAGTTCCTTTTCTTTTTGCAAATGACAGTAAAAATTAATAATACTTAGGTTTCCTGCAATGACCACTCTTTTATTTATTTACTTATTTTTAATTTTGGCAACACAAATGATGTCTCATCACTGAACGCTACTGAAAGACAAAGACATCTGCCTGCTTTTAAAACCTAGGTACAGCTGTTGCTGTAAAATTAGTACTGTAACTTCTTAGGGATTCACTGAACTCTGGAGATTCCTTTCCTGATCAGAGAGAAAGAAGATCCAGGGTGGCATGATTAGCTCTTGAACTATCATTCACCATTACAATCCTTTTGTTTTCATAAAAAGAATTTTCTGCCTGCAGAGATCATCCAATAAAAGTATGACTTAGTGGGAAAGAGATCAACTGTCGTTTGGTACCAGGAGGTTGTTGAAGAACTAGAAATGAACTGAAAGTGGGAATAGGTTTTATGACCTTCAGTGTATCCCTGAAACAGTGGGGTGTTTTTGTTTGTTTGTTGTGTTTTTTTTGATCTTGGATGCCTAAGTTGGCAGTGACATCCGATCTCTCAGAGAAAGAAGTGGATGCTGTCATTTATGGCTGCACAGAGGGGCCTGAAGCAGAGTGATCTGACAAAGCTCTCTTGCTTTTTATTCAGCAGCAGAAAAGATGCTTGGTTTGAGTCTGCTCTTGATAGCCTCTGAAATTTTCACTCAGTGTCTGCCTACCATTTCAGTGGAGGCTCCAAAGGGCCAGCCTGTCCTTATCAGTTCTCCCGTCCAGTCCTATGAAGGAACATTACTTGCCCTTAATATGTAACCTGCTAGAAACCATCATCTTTATTTCAATGGCCTTTCAAACAACGTATTATATTTCAGCACAGACGCCAATACTGATTTTTCACTGTTTTCCAGTAACATGCAAGGGCCATAAATGTAGTACAGATTAGCTGAGGAAAAAATGGCAGATGCATAAGACTGTACGCAGGAAACACCATCATTCCAATATTTTAGGCTTCTTTCTATGGAGAAGGGATGAATGGGACTGGAGGACCAAGGGAGACTACAGTTACAGAGACTTTCAGACAGCTCAGGAGAGAAATAGTCGCCTGTCGTGAACTGACACAGAACCAGTCCTATCTGCAAAGATAATTTTTTGCTTTGTTATTTTGTTGCATACTGCTTGGGAACTGAAAATTATGCTTTTGCATAGCAGCTCAGTGGTGTGCATTTTTTGATGCACTACCCCAGATTTACGGTGAGCTTGAAGGGCTCCATGATGTTGTTAAAATGTTTGAGGCAAATTCATTTGCTGCTATAATCCTTGTGCAAACTATAGGCCAAGAGCCAAGACCATTTGATGCTGCATATAAAAGGACAATGGAAATAGTATTTATGATTATAACACAAACGCTCACTGTGATGATAAATATTTTGCAAAACTGCAAAAGTTAAGTAAAAGTAAGAAATTATATTTCATGCCTTTTTCTGGAGGATTTAAACCTGGAAAATTTGATCATGAAATTATTTAATTCTTCTTAGGACACAAGTTTAAGGGACTACTGAGGTGCCAGGTTACAACACATTCTTCTGGAGTCACATTTCTGTTGAATAAATCAGAGATGATAGGATTCCCATCTCTAACTTGAGGCAAATGTGTATCTGTTTATATGTATTTGGAAACAAATATTTTTAAGACTGTACACAGATTGATGAAAGCTTTGCAATGGACTTCAGTGGATTAAACCTGTTTTTGAGACATATCTCTGCTTTGATAATCTTTCAGGCTTTAGGCAGCAGCTCAGATAGAGATAGTCAAACTTTTCTGCAAATTTTTTGTTGTTGTTGTTAACATTTTTTATCAACAATCCAAACTTACACAAATGGAATGAGGAATGTGGATAAACCATGAAACCTGTGAAATATGTCCAACTTGTTTTGATAAGTGATGATGAAAACCCTGGATTGAGATGCATAAGACTGCACTGTTTGCTTTGCTTCCTGTATCTCATTTGGTGGCAGTTCGGAGGACCAAAGTTAGGGGCTTATGGCTGTGATTAAATATTAGACAGCAGTGCTGTGTAAGCTGGTTTTAGCAGTCTCTGCCCAGTGCCTCTCTATTCTATTGTGCCAGCACAGCGTTTGTGTGGCTGTGCAGTGAAAGGCATCAGGGCTATGATTCAGTTGAAAGATAGTTTTGCAAAAAATAAAAGGAAAAAAGATGAAAGAATAGGTTATATTTCAGCTGGATCAGTTCCTGACGTGGTTCACAGTGTTACCTTGTAGGAAGCTGAGCTGGCACAACAGAGAGAAACATAGGGCAGGAGATAGCTGGTACTGCAACTGTGAAAAAAGGGTTTGTGTGCTAAGGTCTCAGTATAGTCTCTAGGAGAAGAGGTATGTCTAGAGAGGGCCAGCCAGTGTACCTAAATGAGGGGTCTATTGGAATACCCCTGCTCCCCTGAGGGTGCTAAGCCAGGCACGTATGCAGTTCCCTGCAGGACACAAAGTGCAATTTCTTTCGTTTCCATTCTTGAGCTAAAATACTGTAGGAATATCTGGTGTACCACAAAGGACAGAGGGTGTATGCCTGCTTTGATGAGATTTCCAGCCCATTTTTATGGATTCAGCTTGTTTAGGTAGTTTTGATAAGATTCTGTAAAGCTCTTGAAGTTTTCAGTGCTTCTGACAAGTGAATCTGAGCCCTTTTAGTCTGTGTGGGGAAGAAAGAAAACAACTTGGGATGGGAAGAAGGGCTTTGGTAAGAAGGGGGTGTGGTGTGCGGAGAAGAATAAAACGTTTTCGACATGTCTTTTAGTACTTGAGAATCTGTACATGGCCCTTGTGTGTTTACGTTTCTGGAATTAAATTTGAATGTTCTTAAACATTGACAAATATTCAATGTAAATTTCAGGTGTTAATGAGAAACTTAAAAGAAGACCTTTGAAAAACAGAAGCATCATCTATATTTTTGTAGTCTGACCTGAATGGCTCCAATGATTTTATGCTGGGTTTCCTGTTGTGAGAGAATTATTGTCCCAAATGATGACAGCATTTCCACCCCTCATCAGAACATTTTGGGGAGAAATGCATTTAAGCTGTGAGGCTCTAAAATGCTGCAGTAATGGGAACCATGAAAGTACAATAGCAGACAGAGCTTGGTCCTTGCACACATCCGTCTCCTGCTGCCTTCTTCAGAGAGGGGAATGTTTGCTCTCATTAAGAGATGCCTGTCTCAGAGGAAGCGCTTCTTTGTGTTTTCAGCACTTGGTGACTCCCATACTTGGAATGGTTTGAGTTTCTCTAGGACAGACCTCAGTAAAAGTTTTTAGGTTTGTTATGCACCAGGGCCCCGGTGACTGTGTGAATGGCATCTTTATAGACTCCTTTATAGCAGGAGTTTCCTGGGTGGATGGCAGTCAGCCTGCAAGTTTCCCAGAGTTCAGACTTCTGTACAGCTTAGATCTGGTCATTAAATCACAGATGTTTCTTTGAAAAAGCTGAGTGTGCACGAAGTCACTCCTTTCAACATAGCATGTCTAACGACTTGTGGAAAGCATAGACTGAATGGAACTGCTATTTGATTTAAGTGCGTGTTTGGTCATTAAATACACAAAAGACCTGGCATGTGCTGTGTTCTTGAAGACAAAGAGAATGACGCATAGTGTTTGCAGATATTTATGTAAATATTTTTTCATTTGCATCTCTACCTTTAATAAATAACTGCCAAATCCACAGTGTTCTTAATAATAAATGTGTGCTAGGCTAACTAGTAAGTATAGATCTGAACATCAAAACAATTAAGTGCTAAATTTACAAAAATGCCATGTGTATGTCTTTGTATGTACATCTGTGTGTACATAAAGATCATTATATTGTGAAAATGGGCACACTGCAATCTGCACAATCTCAAACTGGGGATAGGAGTGAACAATCTGCTCTCAATCAAAATAAAATGCTTTCTATACAAGCAATGTATATAGAAGATTTTTTTTTTATACAGACAGGAAGATTTTTTTTATACTTTTTTTTTTTTTTTTCATTTTAAGGACTTAAATGCCTAATTTCTAGACATTTTAGAGCTAGCTCTGGAAGGATGAGAAACTATTCATGATGGCTGCAGATAGGAACTAAAACAATTTCCCTGTCACCAAAAATATATAAAATTGCTCTTCAGGTAAAATCTTCACTAAAGCAATATGAACTTTCCCTTGCTTACTTCCTTCCTGTGCTATTGAAGTGAAAACTAAACTGCCCTCTTGTGTAGGTTATCATTTCCAGACCTCTACAATGCTTATCGAGCAGAGCAGCCAGACAAATAACACAGCACTCAGCAGGATGAGGCACTGTATTTTAATATGGTGAAGGCAACCATTTGACAGAAGAGCAAAGTCAAATAATTTAAAACCATAGAAACAGCTTGTGGATCATTGCAAAGCAACACATTTGGAACACAGATGGCTGGTTTTTCTCCCCCAAAATAACAAATTAAGAATCCCCCCCCC
>NW_009606775.1:106052-112308 GCF_000690535.1 Cariama cristata | reverse complement strand
CTTGTTACTTTTATTTTTTTTATGCAGTATTTATACTGACCAGCTATTCAAAGCTCCTTATGGACAAACACAAATGAGGTCCTTTCACTGATGAGCACCTGGTCTTAATTATTTTTAACAGAATAAGAGATGATGGTCAGGAAACTTTTGGAAAGAAGTTACGTTTTTATTTTCTCTATTCTGATGAAATATCTTCTTGTTAACAAAAATAATTCACTTCAATTTTTAAATTTGAAAAATGATATGCAGCCATTTAGGGACCCTCTGGTATCAGCTAATGTTGAGAGAAATAGGCTGCCTTCCTAATTAAGTCAGTGGCCAGCCAGGGGAACAGGCCAAGGATCTGCACTGCACGTGCTTTGTTAAGAGTAATTATTTCTTCAAGACATATATCAGCCAATGACTACATCAGGTCTGTCCCATTCCTGAAGCCTGGTGTCAATAGCAAGCCCAGGACTCGGACAGACCTCTCAATCTACTGTTGTCTTAATGTAGAAGACCTCCACTCTTCATGTCATGAAAATATGTCAGGGAGTGGGTTACATTACAGCCATGGGTCTTTGTCTGGGATCATGTCTTAGGCAGGGGCCACGGTAAGAGCCTATGACTGTAGAATGAGATCTCCTTGGATGTGGGGTGCTGTTAGGAGTCATACACTCAATTAGGAAGGATTTAATCCAGCATAGTAGTCTCTACACTCCTAGGACTTCCTAGGAGTGAGGTCATGCCACTGCCCTGCAAATGGCCCTTGTCTTGGGCTTGGTGTGTGGGACTAGCAGAGTTGGATTAAGGGTGGATGTGGGCTAATGGTTGCATGCTGGCCTTATGCACGCTTCAGGAGTTCAAGTAAGAATTTCTCCAGTCTTCTGCCACTGTCTACAACAGTCTACAATGAACTACTGATATTTTCTTCCTTTAAAACACCAAATAGTAATCCCCATTAGATACAGGATGCCTGAGATAACTAACATTGGAAAGTCTCCAGGAAACAAGTTATTTTACAAATGAGGAAATAATTAAGTCTGTGTAGGATTGTCTGCCCCCAAATCAAATAAGAGTACAAAACTTCTGCCCCCACCCCAGCCCATCCCAAACAGTATCAGCAAAAATATCCACAGTGTCTGCTTTGGCTGCTGGCCTTGTTTCATGGTGCGTCATTGCCTCTGATGGCCATGTGTTTGCTACGTGGCACGGGAGGACAGCACCAGGGGAGATGCTGTTAGCAGTCATCACTCCAGCAGAAGCTGCAAAAACAATTGAACTTTTTTACTCTCCCTTTCTTTTCTCTACACCAGAGTGACTACTTTAAAGAATATTTAAATGAGGAATAAAAAATGAAAGATAAAGACTTTTAGAAAATGAGTTATTCTTGGCTTTCTTATGTTCCAGCATATTTCCTATTACACCATAATGAAGGATTTTTTCTTTTTCCAAATGGTATTTTTGGAGCCATATGGCTAATCAGTACATGCTCCACGGTCTTCTCATCTTGTACCTAGTGAAAAGGTCACGCGGCGTCTGACAGCAAACAGCATTTTCTCAGCAGTGGTTTTTTTCCTCCAATGCTGCCTGCAATTCATGTAGCCTTGTTTCCTGAACCTCTCTGATTTGTGTAATTGTTCCACTGACAGTTGTACTATTGCGCGTCTGTGGCTCAACATGGAATTCGCAACTGTGTCCTTTTTTTCCAGAAAAAAAGCCTGCTTGCAGAAGGTTTGTGGCTGGGCAGCTTAGGGTGAGTGGGAAGAATAGTTAAGGCTGATGTCCCACTCATGAAAAGTACAATCAGTCTCCAACAGACCGGACTGCCCGTCTTCCAGCGCTGTGTCGCTACTACAGTGCGTGGGAAGCTCGACACCTATTTTCATTTACAAGTTCTCCCACACAGAAGCTGAGAGGCTTTGTAAAGGGAATGGGCTGATTTGCAGTTAGAACCATGCAAATAGATGCTTTATATTTTGCAATGCTATGTAAAATGAAGGTGAGGAGAACATCAAATAGAAAGTATTAATAGCACAGTGTAAGTTGTAGGATCATGTTTCCAGGTAAAGAGGCCAGAAGCAGGATGTGCAGTGCTCTGGTAAAATAGCAATATGAGATAATGTGAAGCAACAATGTCTTAGAAAGATGTGTAAAGTAGTTTTCCTGAGATTGCTCAGTCAGATAAAAAAAAGTATGAAGGGAGACATAACACCATGGCTTCCAGCTCCTTTTAGAAGAAGCCTTTAATTACGTTTTATGTACATTTAAGTTTATGTGAAGTTATTATGAGTAAGACAAGTATTTCTTCTTCTTTGCTTTTAACTTTTTTTATTAGCAATTATCAAGACAGTCCCAAGTCAAACCCCTGCATTTGACAACTTTGATCTTTAGAAAAATTCATACTGGCTTTAAGTTTTGTCTTATACTTCATCAGTTTGATGGGTCTAGAACTCCCACTTTTATAGTATGAAAGGAAAAGGAAATATTAAGACTGAGTGAATTTATTCAGATAAAATAAGAGCCTGCGGAAATCTTGAATCAAACCTGAGCACTTTTGCAGGTTGTGAAATGTTTTGACGAACTCATTGCAAGAAAAAAAAAAGTCAGGTTTGCCAACAGCTTTAGCAACTTCCTCACTTCAGCTGGAGCTGGAAGCAGAGACACTGGAATACTGTGAAGAAGGAGGTTTTTTTAATGTCCAAGTATAGAGGACTCGTAAAATGAACAAATAAATATGTATCCCTTTAAAAGAAATATTTGGATATTTCAGGTTCTGGTACTGTTTCTGGTTGGATGACTGATTTTGCAGCTTCTTATTCCTTCTTAAAGTTATTTTCTCAATAAACAATGGATAGCAC
This sequence comes from Cariama cristata, assembly GCF_000690535.1. NCBI lineage: Eukaryota > Metazoa > Chordata > Aves > Cariamiformes > Cariamidae > Cariama > Cariama cristata. Next base: position 109,468 of record NW_009606775.1, on the reverse strand, counting down.
ATTTTTTTCTGTAGGATCTGTGCAAGCCTGGAGGTGACCACTGAGGACAATAATGCTTAAGATCCAAATGGACAAGGTTAAGGTGCTGATTTTTCCAGTCCCACTTCAATCAGTGAAGTGACTAGCACTGCTGTAATGATGAGATGAGTAGATGCTCCCAAAGATAGGCGAATATTAAAGGTTGAAAATCCTCAGGGAATCACATGCCCTTCTTGTGAACTGCTGGAAATATGCTTCATCATCAACTGCATTCTGTGGGTAGATGCCAATTATATGAAAGCCCGTCTCTCTAGATCTGTTAGTGTTATTTCAGTGCTTGGGGGCTGGAGCTTAATACAATATGCTCTTTTCTTCTCTGACTAGTAAAGCAGCACAAAATAGAATTATTAGTATAAATACACGTTGCCTACAAAATGTAAATCCAGCAATTAGACTTTTCCCTGGTGGTGCGCTCTAATGAGTGTTACCATATTCTTTGTGTTGCTGTAGGGAAGCAGTGGGTGTAGCAGTGGGGCTTGGCTAATTTACGGGGGAATCCTCAGGATACAAAATTTTTCCTTGATAAGAGGAAAACCAGCTTGTATTCTAAGCAACATTTATCTCGGGCAAGCTTGCCTCCCAAAAGTACAGCACTGGGAGCATCACCATTTACGGCTTACAATATGATTTCTGAGGCCTTCTGACATGTGCAAGCTGGTGAAAACCTTTATGGAAGGAGTTACTTAATCCTCTTTAATCCTGAGAAACACTGTGTAGGTGTAGAGAAAGCTCTGACAAACAAGAGGTGGCTGGGGAGGGTTATTGGACCCTTTCAGAAGTTTGCTGTTCCCCTTTTAGATTGAAAAATACATTTACCATTTCTCCTTTAAGTGCTGAGTTGGGTGTGTAAGACTGTTGCTATTTTATACCTTCATTTTCGTAATTCATGGCCATGTGTTGTGTTCCCCAGTTTGTATGTGGTATCATGACTGTATTGTAATTATAGATGGTGAAACTTTCAGTAAAGCTGCAATAGAAAATGCTTCCAATCTGAAAGGAAAATGCTGGGATTGTCTTGTCCAGACAACATCTTATACCATTGCGTGACCTCTCTAGAAAAAAGCTGACCCATGGTAATCTAATTATTGTTTGTTGTGATGGGCAGATAACAAAGTAAATATTGGAGTGGACTGATTGCCATCTCCACTTTAGGAGAGGGATCTTGACAGCATTATTTCACTGAGCCCAGCTGCTACTACATTTTTTTTTTTTCTTCTGTCTGATGAGTTAGTACTTTGTGTTGTTGGAGGAACTCTAGGGCAGCTAATAGTAACCCTGAATCAGATCTTGGAAGTGCTGAGTGATAACTGTTCCCTGTCTGCTTGAGGTTTTTTTCACTCTCAAAGCTCTCTCTATTGGTGGGAGACACGGGCAAAATATAAACTAATGGGGAATATAGGTGCTTAGTGCCCCTGAAAATCAGGCTCGATACTGAGGGTTAGAGATTAGTGTCCACAAATGTAAGCAACATAAAATATGATATTTATTAATAAATCTATAAGGTACTTAAGTAATGACAGAAAATGTAAATGGTATCAGAGTGAATCTATGTGCTAAATAAGCTTGAATGCTGTGGTTCGTTATCAAATTTCTCTGTGGTTTTCATTATATATTCCTGAGGGTGCATCCAAGGAGTTTTCTGCAGGCAGGCAGAAACTCATTTTTCTTCTACTTTAAGCTGACCAAAAGTTTGTAACTATGTTAATATCTAAACCCAGCTTTACAAAAGGATACACCCTTACTGGTGATATAATATACCCTGGTGATTAAACCTATCAGCATAGGACATTTTCTTTGTGTATTGCGAGACAGCCACGTAGTACAAAGTATGGTTGCTGAGATAGATCCATTCATTATGATAACATTATAAAATTCCCCTCATCTTTCAGAAAAGAGCACAGCAATGAGGAACCTGAGCTTTAAGCAAGCACACATCAAGTTTCGAAGCAGCTCGAGCAAAGATATTAAGTGAAAAACTTCTGGGAGTCTAGGTCAAATGCTTGCCAAACATGAGTCTAGGTTGGACTGAAATCAGGAGATCTTAAGTGCAGGAAATCTGAGAAGTTTTTTCCATGGTAATTTTTGATTCTTTCAGAATTGATGCGGTAAGACTAAAGGAGTTTGTGATAAGGTCCAGTCCTGCCTCGATGAAGTCAGGGTAACTTTAGTCTGAATACCAGGGGAGATGATTGGCTTTCAGATTTTATATCTGAGATGGAGCAGATGATAATTTCTTCATAGAATTGTGTTTCTGGTACACAAAAGCCAAGGATGTACTAGAATGAGACTTTCTTCTAACTGGAAAAAGTTTTTTTCCCCCCAATATATTTGTTCATTTGAAAAAAATGTTGGGATATTTTCAGCATTAAAAAAACAAACAACCAACAACATTTCCTTGCTTAAAGAACATTTTATTGTTAAATATAAGCTAATTATACAGAACTGAAAACCAGGTCAAAATAAAAATTAAACTTTACGACATTAACAGGAGAAAATGCTTTTGTGTTTTTTTTTTTTTTATCTGAACTTTTACTTATGAAAATAACTCTGCTTTTGACGTTTTAAAATCATTTGAACAAAAAATATGGTATCTCGGATATTTCTTGCAAGTTAAAAAACAATTTTCTGCCCATTTCAGCTTTAGATCTGGCATCTTATCTGAACTGCCAGCAGAAAATGTGCTTGATGAGCCAAATTTAATCAGTAACTTCAAACAGTCCGAACTTTCATGATACTTAGAGTGCAGTCTGATTTTGGTATCTATTCTAATTCCAGAATTCTCTTTGAGATCTGAACTATGTGGTGAACTTTTGTCCATTGCAAAGCTATGAAGAGATTAAGGTATCTTGTTCCAGAGCATTAATCTAGATTTTTGTTTGGGCACCTCTGAGACCAAAACTAAATGGTTTGCATTGCCTCTTTTATAACCTCTCAGTATTCTCCTGAAGTCTTTTCCAAATTTTTCTCTCTAAGCTCCTGTAGATACTCGGGTAATAGCAAAGATCTCTACATCTTTCAGTGGCTAAGTGATCAAGAACTGTAGGTGCACAGGAGTGTTAACAACATTCAAAGACTTAATTTGCAGGAGCTACAGAGAAAGCTAAGAAAGAAAAAAATGAATAGCAAACATTAATGAGGTAGGTAGGACAGGCTGCAGTTGAGACGGCACTGGCGCTCTGCTCTTCTGGGCTCTAATTTTGAACCAGTGGGTGTCTGAACTTTACTGGATGGCAGGCAAGTGCTGGAGATGATGAATTCCCCAATTAAAAATGGCATTGTGCAGTTGAGCTGTAAAGAGCAAACACTAGGAGAATTTGGACCCTTTCTCTGTATTTCCACCCTCTCTCTTGATTTCTGGAGCCCTGCAAGGAGCAGGA
>NW_009606775.1:94618-106021 GCF_000690535.1 Cariama cristata | reverse complement strand
TGTAGCAGACAAATTAGAGTTAGTGCTTTGCTTTTAGAGAAAGGTACCCTGGTGGGAAAAGAAGCAGCTTAAATATCTTGGGCTGTCTCCCACAGTAGCTGCAGTCTTTTGCCTACCTTGTGGCAACTACCCACTCTGATGATACTTTTAATCAGCAAAAATAAAATGGAGTTGATCTGCATTTGCCTTGCAGTGAATACCTACTGGGTTGGGAGACTGGGAGAGACAGGAGAAGGATAGTATTCATTATTTATAGCCATTCCTATAGTGCTTATCACCACAGTCTATAAGTGAGCACCATTGACAAGGCTCTAAATGTGAGATAAAATTTAATAATGCATTAATAATAACGTGCACTTGTCTGGGGTGGCAGCAGTTGTGACTGAGATGACTTAAAATGGGAAGAAGAGAGAACTGCCACAGCTCAGTGAATGTGGAAACCTGCCATTGTGGAAGAGGAGGAGGAAGAGGCAGGGGAGCGGGGAGAGCAAGCGAGCTTGGTAAGGGGAGAAGACAGCCCAGAGGTGCCGGGATCTGCGCAGAAGTCAGGGCAACTAAAGACACGAGTGGGGGTTCAGAAGCTTTGCAAAAATAAACGCATTTAAACAGCATATTCAGGAGTAAACAGGAATGTACTTGAACTTAGTTATTAAAGGCTTCCCGTGCCGCCCTGCCATATACATATGAACACATGTAGAGGCCTGCGTGGCTTCTGCTGTGAGGTAATGACAGAAGATGACCAAGCCTGGAGTTTGCCTTGTTAAAGGGCTACAGTTCAAAGCTGGCACCCCGGCTAACAAAAGCTCTCTCTCCCCCCCATTTGTTTTATTATGCCGTCATCCTTTCTTGCTCAGCTCTGCTCCCTTTTCCTGCCTCTAACCTGGAAAAAGGCAGTTCATACCTCTCTGCGTTAGCAGTGGGGAGAAGAGCTGTCGAAAGCAGCTTTAACCTCCTGCTGATGAGGTAGGGTGAAGAAAGGAGGACAGTCACATGCAGAGCCAGAAGCAGATGCACCCGAAGCACTGCTGTTTTCAGCCAGATCTGCATCCCAATTAATTCATTTCTCATTCATCACTTCAAGAGAGAGAAATGTTTTCCATTGCTACTACCTGCCTGAGGCTTAGCATTTGGTTGTGTGACCTTCTATTGAAAAACCCTGCAATCGCGGGCAGAGCTTTGGCAATACAGGTTGAAAGGAATGAAAGGAGTTGAGAAACAGGGGAGCAGTGTCTTCTGATACAGGTCAAGAGGTCTTTCTTTCAGAGGCAAAACTGTGGTTTGTGGCAGGGCAGGTTGTGTGTTACTGACCACAGTGCTCTGGTCATCTTTCTCCCCACACGCAGACAGAGTTGATTAGGTGTTCTGCACAAAGAATCCATGTTTTAACCCATTTTCTAGCTGGAGTATCTACTTCATAAGCACCTTCAGCAGTTTCAGTTCAAATACTCATGAAAGAGTTCAAATATTCATTTTTTGTAATAACCACATAAGAAATGCTTCTACAGAGACTTGGCTTCTTTTCCTTTCCTCTAGTGCTTTGCTGTCACCTTTAGTCAACATCTGCTTCCTAATACCTTCTGCTTTACGTTGTCGTCATGTCCTCCTCTACATGCGTATTTCCAATGAAGACACCAGAACACCTAACAGCCCTATCAGTTAAAAAAGGCCCCGAAATCAATACAATGACATGCATTTACTGAGAGTGTTTAAGAGGAACAATGCACACACTCAGTTGTCCCACCCAGAGGAAAACACTGCTAGACCTGTAAATAAAGATGCCATGTCTGAGTAAACACAAAAAAGTCAGGTGCTAGGAACTGAGAATCATGTCTGCTAAGTAGTCTATTTCTCTTCTGTGCCAATTGGTATTATTCTAGTTGTACCGAGTCTTTCCCTTGGAAAGGTCCATGGTTGGGACAATCCAGCATCTTCCTAGAGCAAGTGATAATCTTTAGAGAGGAGTTGTGTGACATTATGAATCTTGCTAGTCAGGTGTTGCGTATTTGTCATCTTCCCAATTCTGGACATATATTATGGGGCTCCATTTCACCAAAGGTGTCCAGGATGTGACAAATCAGTAGCAGGAAAATCCTGGAGTGTTGAAAGCAAAATTTATTGTGATGAATTCACACTCAAACTACTGTAGGTTTTACAGATAGACTTTGTAGTCCATAAATCCCCAAGCTTTAAGGGAACAGATAAGCTGGTGCAATACATCCATAGTAGCTTTAGAGTGACAGATAGTATGGTGGTCAGAGCAGACAAGGTTTAGTCAGTGTGATGGTGTGTTGCAGCTACAGATGCTTTCTGAAACTATTAAGGCTGGAGTTTTCTTTCACTGAATGTCTCAGTTTAATGTTAGAGTGGTACATGAAATCCACAGTTAAAGCTGTCAGGATCCATAAGTCCTTTACAGGATGAATATATTTGTTTATAGTGGAGATTATTGAATTATGTTCTATTGCCCCAATTTCTGATATTTTAACCTAAAAAAACAAATGAAAATAGTGCTGCCCTTAATTGTAAGAATGACCCTCTCAGTGGCTTCATTTGAGCATGTGTGTTTTCATTTGTTTGTTTGGCTCAGCAAGCATGAGGAGTCTAGTGTGTCTGGCTGTAAGGAACTAGCAATGAATTCCTCTAGAGTAGGTGGTTCTCAGTTGGTATAGAGCCATTTGAGCCAGCTCTTGTGCCAGCTGTCACATGTTGGCATAAGCTCTACAGGGAAGGGTGATGTGGAAGCAAGACAGCAACAGATACAGCATCATGCACTTATCAGTCTGCTGAGTTTCAAGTAGAGGCTTGGTTTTTGTATGGGTGTTTTAGTTTGTTTGTTTCAAGTCTAGGTAGACTTGCATGAATTTATAGCTTCCCTGTGAATAAGAAGTTTCATGCAAAATTCTGCAAGGTCAGTCCCTGATGTGAGCACAGAGGCAGGAATTTATGAACCTTTTCTTCATGCTCAGCTTCCTCTTTTCTCCTCATCTGAGCAGTCCTTGCAGCATGCTGACATGTAGCAGAAAACTTTTTTTTCAAAAGTTCTTGCTTCTGTTGCCACAGATTATTGGCTAGTAACCACGCACGGAGCAGAGGATGTGTTGCAGTGAGAGAAGCACAAGCATTCCAAGGCTGCCCCCTGGGAAAACAGAAAAAAAGAAAAAGAATGAGTAAGAGCTACATAACTGAGGCAGGGCAATGTCCACAGTGCACTTTGGTAGCTGGTATGGGAGGGAAGCACATAATTTATGATTCCGAGCAACTGGCTTGTGTTTTAGGTATTTTATAAGATGAGCTCAGTAGGATGATGCAAGCATTGGCAGCAGAAGATAATGTTTCATTTCTGTTGGCTCCATCCTATTGTCTGATTTTGTTAATTGCAATAGCTTTAGCCATCAGAGACAAATTATAGAGACTATCCGCAAATGCTGGGGAGGGGGCTTGAATATTTTTCACACACAAACACTTCAGAGGTGGAATTTCATAAACAAAACTTTTACTTCCGTATACATACTGAGAAGGTTATAAAGATCAGATATCTGCATTTTGGATTAAATTCCAAAAGGCATTAAGCTTTAGAATTGAGATCATTAGAGCTGTTTTCTGAACACTGTATTTATATGACCCAATAAAGGGTAAAAGTCAGAGATGGGCAAAAAGGCTAAATGGCTTTGGCTTGAGCCCTTGTGTGCTTTAGCAAGGAAGAGAAGTGCCAATACCAGTGGCAGAGTTTTTTTGGCACCTTCTCTTTTCCCATACGCGCCCCAACGCTTTCCAAAAAAAATTAAAGGTTCTGGCTAGCTTGGTAGCAAAGACAGCATTAAGCACCTGCGTTCCAAACAGGCACATGTGTGTGTGTACCACTGCTGATCCATCTATGAAACATGGCAAATGCCAGTGGGGACATGCACAGGGGGTGTGCAAAGCGCATGGCACATGCCCAGTCATAAAAAAGCTTGGGCAAACAGTGCTACATGCCATGAAGTAACAAGAAGAGATTCAAGAGGTGGCTTTTTGTCCTCTCAGGTTTTCCAAGAGTAAACACCACTGAGAAGTGTATACCTGACCTAGGGCAAATCCCTCCTTCTCCCAGGTGTTTCAGCTGCTTATCCAGGTCCTTCTCCAAGTGGAGTCAAGCATGGCAGGGAAGGAACTCTAATTCCCTTGTTTTAAAATAGAGTTGGTACTTTATGAACTACAAAGAGAGGAGTTCTCCTAAGCTAACACTGTACAGGAAGATAGGAAAATATGTTAGAGGGTCATTGGAGGATGATGGTAAGTTAAAGTGGGAATGTGCCTGAAATAGGCATTAATAACAGTTAATTCCCCTTTGACGTGAGATATCAAATGCAAAGGAGCAGCAAAGCCGAGATGGGACAATGAATTGGAGTTTTCAGGAGCCAGGCAATTTAAGGTTTCATAGGCCAAACTTAGCCATCACTTGGCTGTTACCTCAGCATTAGTTCATCTATTAGTGCAGGTTAATAGGGTCTCCTAAATGGCTTGCAGGAATCAACTAATGTGCTGCTATACCCCCACAAACCAGCATGTTCATGACATTGCATGGTAGTGCAGTGCTGGTCAAACAGTTTTCACTGCAGTTCCCTTGTGCTTGGGGGAAGCATTGGCTGGGTGCCGGTCTTCCAGGCTGCTTCCCGCCTTCAGACCTGAGGGCTGTCCCATATGCCTCTGCTGTGAAAAGGGTATGGGTGGCAACTTTCCCTATCCAAAAGATGCAGAAGACTAAGCACAGCACTCTGGTTACAGCTATGGGAGGCAGTATGTGCTCATCCATGGGACTGTGGGACACACCAAGTGTCTGGGAGTTTGGAAAGATTTGAGTTTCGTTTGCTATGCCAAAACCCATGATCTAGTTTGAGACAGGAGTCTGTCATTTCAGTAGCCCTACTCAAGTGATTAGGTTAATAGTCTAGGATTTAGAGATATGGATTCACTTTTCTTCTCTTTCACAGATCACTAGCATATGGCTCGGCCTCTTCATACTCAACTACTCATCTGGCCAGGACTGGTCCGGGGTGTGTTGGAAGGATAAATAAGTTAAGATGAGATGTTCAGATTTATACTGAGGAAGTCAGTGGTGCTGTAATATCATAGCCAGATACTCCTTAAGTGCAGTTTTAAGTAGGGTGCACTACAGGATGTGTATTAATAAAATATGAGATGGTAAAAGTCTGTTTTCACTGATCCTGGGTGGTTTTCTTTCCTGGAATCCCTTTGAAATAGCAAGAATGCAGTCATTTTAGCCTCTTCATTAAGTGTATTATTTAATCCCACACACTGTAGTTCCTTAAGCGTAAAAACAATCTACTTTACACTCAGTGGGAACAATGAGATGCCCCAGAGCATATTTAAAACAGAACTCCCAGACACAGTTACTTGGCTTACGAGGGTCTGAGCTACATTTATTGTTACGGAAAAGCTCACCAAAATATGCAAACAAATCCTAGTAATTTCTATTGAATTTCCCATCCTTTCTTAGAACCTGAATAACATGACTAAACACTAGAAGAACTTGATTTCTTTTTATGATGACTAAAATCTGTCTCTCTTCCTCATGTATAACAAGTCAGCTCTAAGCCTGTTTTTTCTCTTAACTTTTTTTCCTCTACTTTTCCCAAGTGTCTATTTGGTAGTGTTTGCTGACTAGATTTGGCTGTTCATTTTCTCAACATTGTTATTTGAAATTATGTATATTATATTTAGAGCCAGAGTGACATTATACACACATATGAATATACAGTATATATTGTGTATAGTGCACTTGTACTTACCATGCACAGACACAAATGCACCCATCTTATGTGCCCACATTTGCAGATATGCTACTTCTGTTTATATTGCATATATACTATATGTACACTATTTAAAATATTACAATTTTAAAGAAAATTTTCTGTAGAGAGAAGCAGTTTCAGTAATGTTTGCTGAATGGAAAGCAATAGACACTGTTAAAATGTAAAAGACTTGCAAATGAAATGCTGTCTCACTGCATTTCTCTTTTCTAAAATCTCTGTGTCTGGACTGAGAATGTATTTTTCATGCCTGGATTTAAAGAGAAACCTCTCAGGAGAGTTAAATAGAAACCAAATAAAACCACAGCATCTTTGTTTGAAAAAGTCGCTGGGAAAGATTATGCAGTGCTTAAATCCTACTCTGCTTGTAGCAGGTTTTTTGGATGTCAGGTTGACGTGTTTAATTTTTTTTTTCCTAAAAAAGACCCAATAGTGAAATATTATTTTACCTGTAATAAAGTACAAAAATTTTAAAATAAGGAAGACAATTCTGCTAGTCTTTTTTTTTTTTTTTTTTTTTGGTCTCAGTGTCTGGTGTTAAAGTGATGTCTTAAAAATATATGAAGCTAACATAGCTAGAAAGGTTCAAAATCTGCTCCATGTAGGGAGAAGGTGCAAGGGCTGGCAGGTGAGCTTGGAAAACCCTGAGACCCTTTGGTTAGAGGTAGGGGACAGCTGTGATATCCACAAGGACCTGTCAACATGGAGGTGTGGTCATGGTGGAGAGGCAGCAGTCAGACAAAAGTTGCCTCTTACAGTCTCTTGTCAAGTCTATGGATTTTCAGTGTAGAAGGGCAACTTCTCGTCTTCTGAGCACTCTGGTTTTAAAAATTGTTTTGGGGGCTGTCCTGTAATTTAACACTGTCAGGAAATTATCCTTAGAGAAAAAGAGGATGAAGAGCTGAGTGTGGGGAGAGCTTTGCAGTAGTGATGTGCCTGGGGTCACACGATGGGAGAGTGGCTCCCACCTCTCATCACACCCGTGACTGTGCTCAGCCTTCTCTCCTGCTATTTAACCTAAATTTCCCTGTTCTTAACATCACGCTGTTGCTACTAATGATACCTCTGAGCTATGTATTAAATTATTCTTACTCTGACTTTCAGTTCTTTGTTTCAAATACGTGAAGAGTTTCTAGCAATGCTTTTAGCGTAGATGGACGGACTTGCAACCAATTACTGTATTTAACTGAATCCCAAATTATCTTAAATCTGAAGAACTTCACATGTTCTCAGGGCTAGCTGAAGGAAAATGTTTTAAATTAGTTTTATCAATAATTTCCATGTTTTTCCTCATTTTAAAAGTTATATTCTATTGTAATTTGGAGAAAAGAAAGCCATATTTTTTTGTTAGAAATTTTTGATAATGTGCTCACAAAGAAAACCTTCTGTACTGAGGGAAAAACAGGACTAGGAAAAAATATAAAAAGAGAATGACAACATGATTTCCCTTAGTAAAAACTAAATTAGATATTTTGGAAAAAAAATGTGCAAAAAGAAATTACACAAATAACATACCTTCTCACTGAAAAAAAAGCCCTGCTGGGTGAGAAATCAGTTTGCATTAAAAGAATACGGAAAAGAAAAAGATAAGCCAGTTGTGCTGTACACAATGACTGTTCACACGTACGTGAGGAACCTGCTTGATAAGCTCAGCACCAACTGAGAGCACTGTGCTATCCTTGGTCAAGGCAGTGAGGATGACTGAGGTCTCTGAGGAAGAAGCTGCCCCTTGCAGGCAGAGCTGCCTCAGAAAATCACTTTTCTGCCCCGCGAAGAAGGGTGGAGCTATGCTGAGGCTCAGTGACTCCCAGTATTCATGAGTAACCATGAGTATCACAAGTAATGTAATTTTTGTCTAAAAAGAGATCAGCAAGTAGGGGGATTGTGTTTCCTTCACTAAACAGCAGTATTATGTTTTTACTGCTACTTTGACAGAACTGTAAAGTCAACAAAACCTAGATCTGTAATATAGTAGTATTGCATTTGTTCTAGTAAGGATCATCCCATAATTGTTTCATTACTTTGTAGGGGACAGAACTTGGATATGGGACTATTTTGGTATCTCTGAAAGTTACAGATTCACCTCTTCAACACCGTACAGGGGTTGGAGAGCCCACCAGTGTTTGTAACATCCAGAGCCTGGTCCTTGCCAGCCTCTCCCTTTAGACTGAGACTTTAATACATAGTGCATTCCCTGGTGCTTTTGTGCGTACATCATCTCAGATGTCCATGACTTTTCACAAATAAATTCAACAGCTGAGTCTCTTAGCTCCCTCTGGTCTAGCAGATTTCTGTATCAGCTATTCAGTTTGTGTCTCAAAGCCTCCCTTATTCACCTTGATCCTTTCTACTAGCAGTAAGCGGTCAACTTGTCCCTGGGAGCTTTACCAGTGTGCACGCAGTTCTGCTTGACTAATGCTTTTCTAATCTAAGTTTTCTTTTCCCTTCCAGTCCTTAAGCAGCAGAAGCCATGTTCCTCTTGCTTGCTTGCATTCTCCTGTTCCAGCCCTAAAGATAATAACATCTTGTATGATTCTTATTTCTTCTAAATTGATTGGTCTAATTATACCTCATTTTATAGGCCAGATTATAGTCCTCAGTTGACTCCTTCCAGATATGTAAGGGGGTATTTAACACCATCATGTTGAAGAATTTAGCTATTTCTTTCCAAGCAAGTGGAGGGAGATTGTAAGTTTGAGAAGACACATTTCACTTTCACAGCGGTCACTGAATCCAGCTGTGTTGGATGGCAGCCCAGTTCCTCACTGCCATGGTATGATCTGAGGAGAGGTTTGGGGAGGGGGCGAGAGTTGTGTGCAAGCTACAGAGAGCATATACAACTCAGTAATGTATTACTGCATGTACTGCTTCCTTCCTTCTGCTTCTGCCACAGTAAGATCATAGACAGTTCAGTTTTACTGTCAGTGGATGCTTCAGCAAGTCAAGCACTGGTCAGAATGGAAAAAGGACTGGCAGCTGGGAAAGGGAATAACTGCTCTGGGATGCACCCTGTTCCTCAGCTGTATGGATGAAAAGAAAATGCTGCTCTGCAAAATGGACCATTGCTATATTTGCCCTTCCTTCTTCAGTGACAGAAAGTGGTTTTGCACAAGCAAAATGTACCAATGTGAGCATGTTAACACACAGGCATGCACACGCAGCTTCTAAGTCAGAGCCAGAGAGTGCATGGCTGTTACTGAAGGTATAGTGCTGCTTGTACATTGTTGCTGACCTGCTCCATTCATGTTTCTTTTGAAACTGCATTATTCTTTCTCACTAGTGGTGCTCTATAGTTGTGAGCACTGTTAGATACAGAACAAAGAAATGGTCCTTTCCTCTCAAATGTAGTTATATTCCCCTAGTAACATTAAAAAAAAAAAAAGCCAGCAGACTTTATTGCTAGTTCTGAGTAATGTAAAATGAAATAGAGAAAAAAATTGCTGGGACAGACTGTGAGTGGATGCTAGCTCTTTTGCTAATTTTAAGCTCTGAATATCCTTTCAAATAAATCTGAAGGTAAATTTTACTACCTCATACCTTGCTTTTAAGACTTATGTTTTGCTTCTGTTTTTGTCTTCTCGGTTCTGTTCTTCCGATTTTGGAAGTCCCTGAACTTCCAGGGGAAAATAGCTGGAGGTGGGAGATTCTTAGGAAGAAGTGTCCCATCTGCTTGCCTTGCTCTTATTCTTACTTGGGCATCTGCTTATGCCTACTGCTGGAAACTGGCATGCCTTTGGTGTGACCCAGTGTAGCCATTCTTATATTCATATTTCATTTGACAGTAGTTTGAATTTACAGAATATAAGCGGATAATAATTTCCTCTTTTCAGTGACAGATATACTTGGCGACAACTTAAAGTCGTGTAAGCTTGGAAGTCCTTCACTTGTCATTTCCTATGAGCTCTCCTAATGACAGGAAGGAGAAAACTCAAGTGGTTTATCCAAAATATACTCATAGGCTGCTCACATGGCTTAAGTTCACAAAGTACAGGGAAGCTTTGTAGACTTGAATGTTTAAGGCAGTAAGAGAGCAAGGCTCCATTTCTAGGAAGGAAAAATAAGAAAGAAACATATGCCCAAGCAGTCTGTGGAAATAGTGCTGCTGCTTCTAAGGGGTGGAGACCACTGAGCTATGTGGGCAAAGCGGATGGACACTGGAGGGACCAGCCACATGAGCTCTGTGGGTGTTCGTATGGGAACTGCTCTACCAGGTACTCTACAGGGTACTGAGCTGAAAGGCAAGAGACTTAATAGCATGCTTGATATGTCACTACTCTGGTGCTATTTCTTATTCTTCCTTTTCCTTTGGTGAGCATCCCAGGGTAGGGAGTGTCATGTGTCCATAGGAAGTCCTCATCATTGCTGCTTGTAGGGGAGAATGTGAAATGACTTGCCAATAGTCTGCTGAATGACCCAGGAAACCAGTAGTGAATTTAGAAGTTAGAAAAGAAACCTCAATGTCTTCAGTCTCACAGCCAGCCATGGAAATGAAAAGTCTGTTGCCCTTTCTCCTCCTTTCCCTCTATCTGAGGGTGAGCCACCTCTGGTTGTGCAGCCCTGCAGCTATTGCTGAGCCCAGACTAACGGGCAAGTCTGGGAAAGTGGGATATTTTAGCATGGTAATTGAAGTGCCTGCATAGCTTTAGGACCTGATCTGGGTTATGCCCTAGTGGTCAGGCAGAGCAGGATGTGCCCGTGTCAATGTGTCCTCAGGCCAGGGTGATAATCAGGGCATCACTAAGTCTCTTGAATCCCTAACCTTCACTAAAACATCTGGGCACTATTGTAATAAGGATAACAACCAGGCAATTTGTTTACATGGAGAAGGATTCATTGACTCATTCACTGTGTTTATGTGCAAATAAAGTATTACACTACACTGGAAAGGCCTTTCACAGGTTTTCAGTTCCTAAGAGAGGCACCAGAGTGTAGAATGTCCTACTGAGCACAGGACCGAGTCACACTTTAATACAGAACTTTTAGTCTGACTTCTTTTCATATCTTCTGTTTCCATCTCTATTTTACTTGCAAGTCTTTTAACGGCTTGGAGTCAGTGGTGAGGATGAAGTCAGTTAACTGGTTACCTCATGGCTGTTTCCAGCACTCTCATGTGATTGATCAGTAAGGACTAGTCTGTGAGAGGTCTGCAAGTGTCTGTTACCTAGTGAGGAATGCAATGCTTATATAGGTACTAAGAAAGCAAGAAAATATGTTTCCTGGAGACCTGTGGTGGCATAGTACCTCCCCTGACATCTAATCAGGACCGCTACATGTCAGGTGCTTCTTCAGAACTCCTATTTGGTATTTATTGTTGCCTTTGACAAAATCATGTAAAACTATTTCTCTTTTCCAGGACTGGGTAAGAATTCCAAGATTTGTGACTGAGAATGAGAAACCCAAGAACTGAAATGACACACATTTAAATTTTATTTAATTGTTTCCATTAGCTTCAACAGGTGAAAATTCTCCTCCACCTTCTCAGAGATAAACTTTGGGACAAAATTCCCTTTTCCGTCAGTTGAGCTCTGTCCCTCCAACCACTCTGATTGGATCCATAGCCCACTAAGATCACTGTGAATCTTTCACAGACATT
>NW_009606775.1:70413-94587 GCF_000690535.1 Cariama cristata | reverse complement strand
ACCCTCCCCCCCCCCCCCCCCCCCCCCCTCCTTTAGAAGGCTGGCACAAACCAAACCCAAAGTATGATGATCCTTGTTTTTCATGCAATCTCTATTACACCTGAAAGATGAGGTTAAGGGATTTAGAATTGTGATAGAGGCATGAATTTGTATAATTCATTTTAACGATATGATCTCCTTCCTTGACACATGCTGGTGCTAGAAGCAGCTCTGGCTTTGTTTTGAGTAGTGTTATGAGGACTCCGAACCTTTGACCTTCTTTTTCCTTTATGCATGTAGAAAGTCCTGGAAAATTCCCTAATGGCACAAATTATGGGAGGTGCCAGGCTTGACTCTGGGAACTCTTGCACGTGCTCCCTCTCTGCCTCTGCTTTTTTTCCCTACTGCACTTGTCAGATTGTGAGGAGAAGATAATCTTCATTTTACACAGGAGAAATTGGATGCAGTGGAAATGTATCACAGCAGTGAAAAAAGAATTGACAAATAATACCCCTCAACATGGTGTTCAGATGTAAAGATTTTTTTATTCCCTCCTCTCCCAGTCCTTGCTGTTCTTGTTTCTGAATGATGACGAGAGGAATAACACTACCTCTTCTATCTCAGAGCAGGAAATCAGCAAGTATAATACATGCATATGCATAAAATTCAGCAACAGGAGCTATTGCCAATTTAAACCATTGTTCTCCTAATTTGGAGAAAAAAGGCTATCTTACTGTCTTTATAGTAAAAGCCTCAAACAGATTAGGTCAAGTCTCTGCAGACAAAGTAATTCTGTGGTGCTTAAAATGATAGGAACTAATCTCCATGAAAGCTGAGTCCAAGGGTATAAGCTATTAAAGATATCTATATGCTATAGGCAGAGGGGAAGATAAGAGGTCCAGCTCATAATGAGAAACGATAACTCTACACACTTTGTTTACAGTTTACCCCAAAGACTACAGATTAACACAAATCTCAGAGCATCTTTATTATGGCACTGCATTGGAGAGGGGGCTGCCAACAGAGGATGGAATTGCTAAATAGGCTGGGACCATCTGTCCTCATAGGGAGGTGAAAACGTGCATGATTGAGTGACACCTGCTTGTCAAATATGGCCTGCTGGGAAATTTTCTTTTGGATCACTGAGCTCAGAGTACATTACCTGCATTAAAATCAGACAAACAATCTCATCAGCATTATGCATTTAAGCAACTCATGACAATATCAAAATAAAATATATATTCAAGATCTCTAGATCTTGCAAGATTGGGAACTCGTGTTTTATTTTCCATATTGGCAAGCTTAGTTTCTGATGGAAATTGAGCATTTAAAAACGAGATTTTCTGTTATTTTAAGGATCACTGGAGATAAACCAACAGGCAATACAAGCTGGCTTTTTCCTTTTTTTTTTTTTTTTTTTCTTTAAAAGCATTGAGTTCTCGCTATGAAACTAGTCTTTGCAGACTTTGTATGAAGAAAAGCATTCTCCCTATGAAATGGAATTAATTTTGATTGTACTCTGCCTAATCTAATGCAAGGAATTGCCCCCTTTTAAATGCTTAACCACCTTGGAACATATTTAAGAAATGTTTAATAAAACTATGTAAAAAAAGGACAGGAAAATATGGGATGACAATTCTGTCTGAACTCATGCTGTTGAGAAGAAAGCTACTCCTTCTCCTCTCTTTCAAAAAGCACTACATCATGAGTTAAGGTCAGAGCATCAGCTTGAATTTCCAGTACAGAGCCTGATTTTCCTCTCTTGTGTGGTTATCAGTTGGAACATTAGACCTAAATCTGGATGTCACTGAGAATCACGGGTGGTTTTATCAGTGGCTGTAATAAAGGGGACCTTTGCATCAGAATTTGACCTTTAATGTGATTTATATTTTAATTTTTTCAAATTAAGGCTCATCTGCTTTTTATTAAATAGGAGATATTCTTATGCTTATCATTAAAATCTCAGTATCTGATTGTAATTAGTGTTTTCACTTGTTGAATTCCAGGGGTTATAGGCACAAAAAAAGGTCTGTTGAAAACAAATATTAAAAAAAAAAAAAAACAGAAGAGGAGGAAGAGAGAAAAAGAAAGTGGTTAGCAGTAAATGTGTATCCTGAGTAAATCGCACTACACTGCTAGTCTTACTGCAAAATAGCTTGCAGTTCTGTCATTGATTTAATAAAGAAGTAATTCTATGAACTTGGATTATTAAAGCTTATTAAAGACAATGAAAAAAAATTCAGTGGATATTGAATCAGGTCCTTGCAATATTAAGAGGGCTGGTATGCTCCAGTTTTCTATTTTCCAGTCAATGAACAACACGTTTCTTCTGGACAGTACAACGAAGACTGTGTATGTTACTTTCACTGCTGTGAGTGCTGAAACACCCCACTGGCACCATGATACACATGTTAAGTATATGCATGTTTCTCTCTGACCAAGGGTATAGCAGAAATCCAAGTAAGAAGAGTAGGATCCATTGTTTTCCTGCAGAGTCCCTGAGTCCTCCTCCTGTTGGAGTTTATCTTGGAGAGCTCTGGCATCACATGTCTTGCCGCTCCTACGAGGTCCCACCTGAATCTGTTCCTCTGTCCTACAAAGGTCTCTTCTAATTCCCCATGCTGGTCCGTCCTGCTGGCTGTGGGGTGATCGAGTATTTGCAGTCAGGAGGCTGCCCCGGGAGCAGTGGGTGCTCCCCTGGCACTGCAGAGGTGTAAAGCTTTGTCTGTCAGTGCTGCGGTAGTGTCATCCAGGGCAGCGTGGGTGCTGGAGACCAAGGCAGGAAGAGGGCAACCCTACCTTTGTGACTATGGATGATATAATCAGGGATATAGGTAAAACTGATGCTGATCTGGAGTTGTTGGAAGTCAAGGACTGCATCAGCTAGATGCTCCTTCCTCATGGCAGCTGTGGCTTGGGAAGGCGATAGAGCCTTTTTTCTCCTGGACGCACGCTTCTTCAATCGCCAGTAATGATGGTATAGATTTATTGCATCTTGGCACCACTGGGCTCCTGACAGTCTTCAGAAATTTCCTTCAAACAATGCCAGAGAAATCAGCTGAAATACATTAGTGCAAAACAAGCAGAAATGAAGAGAAGAATGAAGCCCCTTGCTCTTAAAGAAATGCCTTGCCTCTCCGGTGTGAATACAGCTGGCAAGACATGCTGTATTTCAAAGGGATGAAATGATTATGTTAACCTGAACGTTTCTTCCGTAACCTCACTCTGGCTGTTGCCATGCTTACCTGCAAATACAGAAACAAACAGATGGGCTGGTGCTGAGCCAGGGAGTCAAGAAACGTCTCTTTGCGGGGAGGAATGTTCACATAGTAACTTTTTTTTTTTTTAATTTGTGGTAAATTGTTTAGACTGCAGTGCTGAAAAACCAACTGTGAAGCATCTTCTGCTTTTGGGGGGCTAATGCCTGACATCTGGGATCCTGCACTGTGGCTTCTGACATCCTTGTTGGTCACCCAAACACAGCCTGCAGATATGGGTTGACACTGATAATGGTACTTCTTGGCTGCTAGGGTGAGATGAGAAAGCATTTGATATGGAAGTGCTGTCTGCTACTAAAGGTGATGCTGGCTATGTTCTGCTCTGTTCTCAAGACCTTTAATTGTGGGTTTTAGGTAATTTTTCAAACAGATTGCAGGTGTGTTGTTACTGCTCTTCTTTGAGCAGCATTTTTTCATTCCTGAACATACCTTTATTTTTTTCTTTCCAAATGACTGACTTCAGAATATTAACTTACAGTTCATTGATGAAAGAACGACTAATAATTATAAAAAAAATAGGGATACATGCTAGAGGGTTTTCTCGTGTGAAAAACACAGTTGAAAACAATTAATTTTATTCTGTATCAATTCTTCTGCCATCTCCTCTCCAGCACACCTGGTGCTTGTGTATTAAGTGATGTGATTAATATCTGTCAGATATGGTTTGTTTTCTCACTAATTCTCTAGCAGTGTGGGAATCCTGTGAAAAATGCCTTTTCAGTAGCATTTCTTTCTGTTTTCAGGTGTATCTGATGCTGTGTGTTTGCTGAAGATAGCTGTGTTCTCTTGAAGGGAGTGGAATTTGGGCTCAATTCGGTGTTTTCCAAGAGAATCTTTTCCTCCTAGAAAATTCCTGTGTGTCAAATCCAAAAAAATCTATGGAGATAGAGGAGCACAGGAAGAGTTTTGATGACTTTTCTTTTCCTGCTAGCTTGCCTGCTCAGCAGGTGCTGAGGAGACTGTGGGAGGCAGCTCCTTAGCTCCCGTGCTTAACTGGTAGCAGATCACATCTGTCCCAGAGACAGGCTTCTAAAAGATTTGGGGGCCTGAAAGCCCAGGCTGCTAGCCACTGATCCTGTAAC
The DNA here is from genome assembly GCF_000690535.1 of Cariama cristata. NCBI lineage: Eukaryota > Metazoa > Chordata > Aves > Cariamiformes > Cariamidae > Cariama > Cariama cristata. The sequence continues at coordinate 90,248 of NW_009606775.1, read as the reverse complement.
TCTTGGTGAAGCTGGCCTTCTAGCATCCTTTCAGGCTGTCTTGTTTCTAGTTAAGAAATCATTAAAGCTCTGGGAATCTCCCAAGTTCATAGATCTTATCAGCTTTTTAGACAGATTTCCATTAGTTGCATTTCCTGGGATTCACGTGGCTCTGAGTTTTGAATTGGCTTCCCTGAGAGACTGTTTCAGAGCAGAGGTTCCCAGTGATTGCAGGACCTCTGGTGCTGATGCAGGGCTCCCAGCATGTGACTGCCAGCCACGCAAATAGTCTGGGGTCCGTAGGGTCTGCAGCCCTGGCATAGCCAGAGAAGTGCTCCCACCACTGCAAGTACCAAGTTGGTGGTACTTGGGCAGATGGTGGGACTGCCTGACTTGGATTACACATTTGAAGCTTGTCTATTTTCTAGAAGGTTTGAAGGTTTTGTTCCAAACTGGGATGAAATCCCTTTTTCAACGGAGTCACCTCTGCCTGAATAGATATAGAAGTGAAGTAAGTGAAGTTGGTGCACTCCTTAATTCCTGTAGAGCCTGTCACATGGTATATGACCATCATCAGAAAAAGATAAACCTCCTGTAAAGCTAAACTACAAACTGAAAGATTGTCTGGAAGATTTTATTTAAAACCATCTGGTTTTACAAATTGGACATTACTAGCTAATAGTGTAGTCATTGCCGCCTTCTGCTTTTGGAAGTTAAGATCTGATTTCTATTGACATGAAGGCTACTTCATGTCACACTCACTGTTCAAAGTGGTCATTCAGTAGATGTAAATATAGCTTTCTCCTACCTTGAGGTCTGTTCGTGTCACTAAAAATGTTTACAGTGGCCTTTGTTTAAATAGGAATCAGGGTTTTGAACTGCAAATACATTTATTATGGTAAAGAAACACAAAGATACCTTGGGCTTATTCTGGGTTCATTAACAGATGAAGGTACTATGACTTCAGTGGCTTTATTCTCAGTCTACAGAAGTGTAACTAAGAGGTCCTTTGTCTATGTTTTCAGTTCTAATACAGCCAATAGAGAAAAAAAAAAATGATTTCCTTGGTCACATTTAACAGCTTCCCTCTATTGTCTCCCACTTGCATTTAGCTTTTGTTCTTGTTTTCATATGTTTTAATTTCTTTGAATAAAGGGACTTTCAAAAAAAAAAAAAAAAGAAAGCAGTGTTTAAGCAAATGACGCTTGTTTGAAACGTAGAAAATGAATAGGGCCATGCATCTAAACAGGCTGTAACATGTTTTCAAAGCTGATTGTCTGAAATGCCGGGGCTCCACTCCGCCCCCTCTGTTCTGCAGTTGTGGGCTTGAAAGCACCTCGGGCAAGAGACTGTTGGAGCAGTGAAAGCTCTGAAATTTTTGTTTGCATAAATTCATAATTAAATACTCTGGTGTGAAAGAGATGGGGGGAAAAAATGTTTTCCCTGCTGCTTAGCAATTTTAAATTGGTTGGTTCTTTCTGTTGGTGGGGTAGTGAAATACTGTCAAACCTAAAAATGCTTCTGTTTATCTGGGAATGCAGTAATGCATTTGCTCTTGCTTTACATGTACAGAGTATACATTCAGAGAAGCACTGAGTGTATCATTCAGAGAATGGGAATCATACAGCAATTAATAATTCAGGTCTGTTGTACCCTGACATACATAATAGTATGGCATCAATCTTGAAATTGTACACAGGGAAGTACAGTCCATCAATCACTTTATTCTTCCATCCATTTTTGAATAATTATTTATTTCTATTTTTCTGATTTGCTCCAGAAAACCAACTTTTTTAAGCTCTCAGTGGAATATTTTCCCTTGAGAAAGCACAGCTCAAGTCTCCCATAGTCTTAGCTGATGTAGAACAATACAAAATCTCAGAATATATTTGGTATGAATTAGAATATCTTTAGTAGTTGCTCCTAAATTTTTTCCTAACAGTGCTGGAATGTAACTTTCTAGGAATAGCATACTTGAGATTTTATAGTTAAGATTTTCTATATCCAAATCTTTAGAAGATTTAAACAAACATATGATGGTGTTGAAGTATTTGGTTTCACATTGCAGATTGTCAGGAGAGTTGGTAGTATTTGTGCTTGTAAAGTTGTGTTTGCATGCGGCAGGAGTACTGAGAACGCAAGTAGATCCAGGATTAGGCCCCTGGACCAAACTACAAGCAGGTTTTAAATTTCAGATTATTCTGGAATAATCTTGGGCAGATCCAAGATTTTATCTGGCCATCCCATTTAGGTGCATCCTCCCCAGGTGTTGTCCCCTCTCTGGTATTTTGCTGACAGTATTTATTCACCTCCATTTATTGCTGTCTGCTTGTGTTGGAAATACCTTTCCTAGGACATACCTTTCTGTGACAAAACCAATTGTTAACATTAACAAAATAGACTGTTGCTTTTAGAAGTACAGGTCAGGATGGCATCCCCTGTTGCAGGCACCTGCATAACTGCCCATGGGGATACTGGTGGCCCAGGGATCACAGCAGCAGACTGAAACCCACGAGATTTGGGTTGTGCGTGCAGTCTTGCCACTAATCAGTTGTAATTTGCAGCAAGTCTTCCTACTTTTCCATGCCTTTGCTTGCTTTCTCATTCTGTTTCTTTGTTGTCAGCTACAGGTTATTAAGCACAAAGAAAAGAAACGCAAAAAAGTTGTAGCGCTGTTCCTCGCTGTCTCCTGGGTGCTGCCCAGGGTGGTACCTGGTTGGGCCATGTGGCAAAGGAGAAGCCTGAGATCTTCCCTGCTACAAAACCGTCACTCTCTTACATTCAGATCACATCATATCTGCTCTATTCATCTAAGAACAGTAAGCTTTTTTGGGCAAAGGTGAAGATTAATATGGTTTTGTGGAGCTCCTAACACAGTACTGATCTCCACCTAGACAGGCTCATCCAAATCCAAAGGAAATTTAAATAATTATTGTGAGAATTTGAAGCTTATTCTTTGGCTGCTTTGGAAAGGGAGGCTCTGTTTCAAATCAGTGCCAGTCTGGAATGACAGTCATTGCAGCCTGGACTCTGCATTGGCAAACCCTTGTGACCTGCCTCTTGCTGTTTCCTAGACAAGATGCAGACACTCCAGGAATTTGTTTAACAGGGGCCTGATTGCAGAGGGAGACTTCTTGCAGCCGTATCCACAGCATTTCTGTCTGGAATGAGGCTTGATGGCGGTGCAGAAGCAACATCCTGCAGGTAAACCAGGTGTGACAGATTTGTGGTTTCAAATGGTTGGTTGGTGTGGGGGCAACAATGCTCTGGTCCAGCTGCTTTGGGTTTATTGTTTCTTGCTCCTCTGAGGCATCAGAGAGAACCCAAAAATTTGAGGAAGAGATAGAACAGAAAGAAAGGGAAAAACAAAGCCAAGGATGTGAAGAAATTTCCACCATGAGGATGAAGGCACTGAACAACAGCTAAAAGCTGTCACATGTCAATCACATAAAGGGTAGGAAGCATGTGTAATGCAGTTAATGCTCTGAGCAAAGGGGAAAGGAAAAACAACTGGTCTCTGGGTATTAATTATATACTGAGCTGCTAATAAGTTGGAGTTAGTGTGAGCATCAACTTCTGATATATACCAGCCTTGGAAAACAAATACAATGAAGGGTAAGACAATTTAGAGTAGTATAATATTAACCAGGGCAGTCCAGGTAGAGTTAGTAAGGAGTTCTGGCACTGCACCTGTACAAATACTCCTGCCCTTTTCAGGGTGCTTGCTTGCAGTGATGCATAATAAAGTTGCATTGATCTTTTTTTATCTTCAAACCAGTGGTAAGGTCTGAAATACTGAGTGAACCAAAAGACCTCATTAACTTCAGCTATCAACAACAGTCTAATGTTAAAAAAAAAAAAAAAGTTAAAAATCCCAAGCATCATCTCAAACAGTCCCTCTCTCATTATCTCAGCCCTTCCTGGAGAAGATCAATAAACAATTTGCATATTTTTTATCAATATTTAATGTAATGCAGCAGGATGCTTTTGATGGCTCAGGTCCTTTTGTGCACTCTTTTAACATGACAGAGACTAAGAGCCCAGCAGGTGCTCAGGTGCTGGGGTCAGTTCCTAGTTAAAAACATTAGGGATTGGTCTGGCTAAATAATCTACAGCTGCCCATCCAAGAGCAGGAGTGAGAGCTCACAGAGCATGGTGATGAATTTTAACGATCTGGGAAGACAAATGAGCCTGAGCTGCCATGCAATTAGTGGGCTGTGGAAAGATGTGTTGGGTCTAAATGAGGGACATGATCTGCTCTTGACTCTCAGTGTGGTAGGAGCCCTCCCTCTGAAGGCCGTAATGAGGAAGGTAGATGAGATCCCAAACAGGTTGACAGAACAATTAAGGGGAAAATGGGAGTTGATTCAAAATGTGGTATCGCCGTCGATGGCACAGATACATACAGATCTTCCCCCTTAAGAAGCATGCTCTTCTCTTCAAAAGTGGGTATGTGCTCAGGGAATTCCTTTCACTTCCCGTGTACTTGAAAATATATATTTTTAAAAATTGTATCCCTGAATCAACCTTTACTTAAATATGAAAACAGCTTAGAAGAAAAGGCCTGGTTCTGATCTCGCTTACTGAGGCGTAAATCGGGAGTAGCTCCTATGAACTGCCTGCAGTGAGAATGAATTCCAGGATGGTGCATCTTGTGAAGGTCCATGTTTTGTGCAATAGACAAAAGGCAGTTCCCATCCAGTGATCAGACTGTTGTTCGAGTCTGCTTGATTGAGACTTTAAAGCTCTTTGATGAATGTGGGGGCTCAAAAGAGCTGAAGGAGAGGTTCCTGCCGTCTGCCTGAAGAAAACTCTTGAGTTATTCCTCTGCCTCTGAAGAAATAAACACAGATGTATTTTTAAGATATGCCATAAGAAAATAATATAGATGTTAAAAGTAATTACGTTTATAGACAAATCAAATTACGATTACTAGCTAGATGCCAGAAGACTGAAGACAAGTTGAGATTTTATGTAATTAGAAAAAATGTAGCACTCGGGTACTACAAATAATGCACCAGGCAGGAATAATCTGTTCAATAAATCTAGCCTCAAAAATATCAAAAAGAAGAAAGTAATTTCCTTGAACAATGCTCATTATTTGAACATACTCACTTAGGCTGGTGATAGAAAATGATTATAGATGTTATGTTGTAGCTGCATCAAACAGATCTGGTTTTGTTGGTAGGACAGATTTGGCACTTCTACTTCATTAGAGAGATGACCTGTCACACAGATGACATAGCATTGGTGCCCTTGTTGGACTGGACAATGTCATAACCAGTGTGGATACTTGCATGTTCAAATTGAAAATAGGTTTCTACAAACAAGGTTGCATGTTGCGTTACCTTAGTCCATTCATAGTCAGTACTGAGCTGATGAATGATGGCATGCAGTCAGCTTGGTTTTCATGAGTTTGTAAAACACAGTGGCTGTAATGTTTGTGAAGATAAACACAAAATAGCAAAATGAACAGGGCCGGAGAGAATTCATGTTCAGTCAAGGAAGAAGATACAGAAGGTTTTCACTGCATCTTCCCAGGGTTACTGTTAAGCTGTGACAAACAAGGAGGGCGAATGTTTTCTAAGTAACCACACAGACCAATAGGGCCCAGCCTGGTTCTTGGGCTAAAACATAGTGAAGGGATGCTTCTATTAATGTTCAAGTAGATTGGGAAAATCTAGAAATGAACTGGGGGTTGTTCTTCTCCTATACTGTCCAGAGAACTGGCTACAGGTTGATGGCATGGATACACAGCCTCTTGTAGCCACCTGGTGCAGCAAGCAAAAGAGAAATCCAAGGAAATGGTGCATTCTGGGAAACACAGTATTTTTACTGTTTTGTTTTCATTCACCATTGGCTTTGTTACGCATTGCTCCATACAGAGGACTGAGTTATCTGTAGGCTGTGTTTAAGCCCACAAGAGCCATTTAGGCTTCGAGCCATGTATTTGTATTGTGAACCACTATTTTGTTATACACAGAGATTTACAGCAGACAAGGACAAAAGTATTGCTTTAGCTTTGCAATGCTTGATGGAAAAAAACCCCAAACCTGGGAAAACAGAAATGTTCACATTTCTGTACCACTGTGGTAAAAATATAATTTTACCTCTAGATTAATTTTCTAATTGATTAATTTGGTAGAGTTTTTTATTTACAAAGGATCTGATTCATTTTCCAATAAAAAGTTCACCTTAATAAACCTATTTTCTAACCATCTTTGTTTAGGCCAGCTAGTTAACATAGTACTGTTGAACATAAGAGTCTCATGCATACATGCAGATGTATGTTTTAGAAAATTTCTGTTCCTGAACTTTATATTCATGCAGAGTGTTTGAAAATGCTGCTGACAATACTCAGGATATTTAGGTGTTGCTTTTGTCTAGAAGGGGAAAAAATGGGAAAAAAACCAAGCACCACAAAACATAAAATTAATGTGTCAGTTTAATTTCATACACCCCTCGCCTCTGACTGATTAGTGCAAATTAAATTTTGTGCTAACCCACCAAAGCAGTTAGTGTTACACAGAAATCCATGATTTCTGTTTATCCTAGTTATCCATACAATTATTTGCTTTTTGGTCTGTGTGTGAACATGAGAAGGCATTTTTAACTAGGATCAGGAATTCATTGACTAAGAATAATACCTTTTCTGCTAGAACTCTGCCTGGAGGCTGGCTGAGACTGGTTTAATGAACTGAGCCGCTTGCCTTTTTTCCCTTCATATTTCTGCCTTTCTGGCTAAATCTCTAAATATTGAACCAAATCTCCAATAATGGAAAACTTGGCCATTTAGTGCCCGTAAAGTTTGCTGTAGATCAGAGAAGACTACTTAGGTGAAAGTTACAGAAAAGCCTAGAGCCGTGCACAGCTGAGGCTGGTGGCACGCTCTGTAACTATTCAAAATGCTAGGTGATACTAGAGACCTCTAATAATTGGGGTGTCCCCTCTACATTAAAGTTGCTATTGACCCTTTCTGTCAAATTTAGTGAACACATTACGGGGGTCAAAGCAAGGCTGTTCTACAAATGTACAGAATCCAAAGTTAATGAAAACTTTGGAAGTATAATCCAGTTCAAGTGGATGAACTCTTAAATAAAGGACTTGGCCTTGACATTTAGACTCAATCTTGAAAATATTGAATATATTTCTATGCCATTAGAATCATAACAGTGAAAAATAGAGAAGTGTGTTGACCTTAATATTAAAGTTCTGCTGTTGGTACACTTGGTCTTATTTTGACATTCACTGATCTGTTCCATATTGTTCCATTAACAGGCAGATTATACTACAAACTGTAATTTTTCTAGTGCTTGGCCAATGGGTGACTATTTAACACCCTCCAGATGTTAGATAGAATAGATCCCTTACTAGTTAGCAGAACTGAAACAAGCTGAGAGACGTCAGCAGAGGTACTTTTCATTGATCTTGGTGGATTTTGATTGAGGAACTCTCATGCTAATGAGCACTTTTATATGTTTTGAGCTCTGCTGATGAAAATTGCTATATGGAATGGGATAACAATGAGGATTGCTAGCACTGAATATAGAGGAAATTAGAAAAAGAAGTCTAGTAAAGTTGGTACAATTTCTGAAATTACTTGAACTATGAATTACTGTACTTCTCAAAGATTACTGTTATTAATTGTGGCCTAGGTATGTTTCAACTGTCTTTTCTTTGATCCTTTCCTTACCATCTTTTTACTATCTCTAAAATGACCATGAAAAGGACTGTTTTACTAATTCTTTGGGTTTTTCCATACGCTACATCATATATTGTATTTTTTCCTTTAACCATTAGGAGCCAAGGAGGGATTGTTTGGCTGCTGTTAACAGCCAGATGCTCATCAGAAGAGATCCGCTGACTGCACTGAAATGTCTACTATGAGCGCAGAGAGTTCATTATCTAGCCCTTAAAAATAAAGGTGAGCTTGTGCTATTCACAGAGAGACACAGCTGCAGACCAGGACACTGCTTGTAATATATTAGGGTTGTGTTCAGATTCTGCTGTAGATATTGAGTAGTATTTTAGTCAGCAAGACCCTTTGAAACCAACAGGAATAATTTTGAGTAAGAGAGAGAAGTTGTGGAATCCCAGTCCTTGGAGATACTAAAAAAATTGACTGGATGATCCCTTGAGCAATGTGATCCAAATTGGCCCTGCTCTGGTTGGGTCAGATAACCTCCAAAGGTCCCTTGTCAAATTAGTCTGTGATTCTGGGGTGAATTAAAGGCAGCAAGATTGGGCCCTGCAGTACTTATGGACAGACGTTTTAAATACTCAGAGACTCCATGTAGGTTACGCAAGCTCTGTGCATTTCATTGCTCAACAATTTTAAAATGTAATAAAACTTCAATGAAATAAAACATGTTCATATTTTCCATGCATGTATTCTTAGGGGGATATGAACATGTGCTAATAGATTCTGACTAAGAGCTTGGAAGTCATGCTGGCCCATTAATGTTGTTTTGTTTCTTGAATATGAGCAATATTTAACATACAATATTTAACATAAGACAAACGAGGCTTGGGAGTTACCAGTGACATTAAAGTCATATGCTTGAATGTTGCAGCTTCTTACTGAACCCAACATAAGATTTTGCTTCTTGTTCACTCTCCTCTCCATCAGTTGTGTAGCAGCTTTGGATTGCCAAAGCTCATAAACGGAAGTGTAGCGCAGAGATCCTAGACTAACTCCAAAATGCTGACAGCTTTACACAGCACAAAGGACTACCCTGCAGCTATTTCAGGGTGCTGGAAGGAACATGGCTGTGTTGGTATGGTGGGTCTCCAATGTACTAAGCTTTACCTCTCAGTGAAGCTATTGGGAATGGCTTTAAATCCAGTTTGTTGCAAGTTGCTCTTTGACCTGTGCCAAAGACATGCAAGCTGAGCAGATTCCTCTGCTATGAAAGGGAATTGGGTGGTTTGGTTCATTGTCTGGCGATGCACTCGGCTGGCCTTAGCTTGAGTACTTTGTTCAGTTTTGTGCTCTGTGCTACAAGCAAGAAGGGGATAAACTGGAAGAAGTCCAGAGACCAGCAATTAGCAATCTAGATGGTATGATGAAAAATTGAATGAATAGGGATTGTTTAGTCTACAGGAGAAAAGTCTAAAGGGAATAGGCTAATAGTTTTCAAATATATAAAGCCCCTTCTGCTGGAGGGAAGAAGGAAATGATCTTTTCTCCTTGTCTGATAGCAATAAACAAGAACTGATGCTCTCGAACTGAGGTAAGGAAGAAAGTAAGGAAGATTCAGGCTATGCATTAGAAACAGCTTTTGAACTGTAATACTATGAGTATTGTAATAAGCTTATGTGGACATGTACATCTAACAAAAATACTCTGTGATCCTTCTGTTGTCCCTTCCATTCCTATAATTCTTAGTTTCCACAAGAATTCTGATTCTGAACGTGTATCTGAGATGGAGGAATGCTTTGTGAGAAAGTGAGGCATGTAAAAGAGTTTAAATCCCAGGTTCTCTGCAAACTTCTAAGTCATCTATGGCAAAACCAAAAAGATTCTAGAAAATTCCCATTTCCAAAATGAAAATAAAATTTTATTTCCTTTCTCCTTTTGCTTTGTCTAACTCGATGACAGACTACTCGGATAGGATTGAGGTCTCTCTGTACAGTTCTGAAAAGGCAGTTCTCTGCCCTTGGTCAGGGTTTGCAGACAATAATGTGGTAGGTATGATCATGCTATTAATAATTTCACACAGCTCCATTCTGATTTCTACTCCTGTGTGTTCCTTCCTTTGATTGCTCTTCATTCTGGGAAGATCCCAAGGTCTTCAGCATCTTTTCTTCTATTTTTCTCCGCCTAGTAATGATTACTTTTCTTGTCATGTATCAAAGAAGGCTTCACCTCCACCTGGAATTAATGTTACATATTTATCTGCAGTGTATTTTTTCAGTTCCTTTGGCTTCTCTCTATTTTTGGAGTAGTTTTAAGTGGCATTTGTTTCACATATACTGAGGCTTTAGATGTAGATAAAAAAAAATAACTGTTTATTAGCACTGTGGTGGACACAGCTTTATAGTCGCTAACTGATCCAGGCCTCACTGCAGAGACTTGCAAGGACTTCCACTGACCTCACGGTGTTATTCTAGCTTCTCATATCTGCGCTCACCAATCATGTTCCTTCAGTGTAGCCCCAAATCTATTTTGTCCTCTATAATTTTGACATAAAATGTTGGCACTGTCTCTCTGATCAGGACTCAGCAAAATTCCATATGGGTGTCTCAATCTTTTTCAAATCCCTGTATGTCTCAATCCACAAACTTTCCCCCATATATTAATCTTGAAAAACCCGTGGAATTAGCTGTGGATCATACTTTGGCACCATATCCATGAGCTGAAGCATTTGACTGTTAATTCAGATTTTTTTATCCCTAGCAGCTATAACTGGTGCATCTTATGACTGACGGGTTTACTGAAGCTCCTGTGAGGTGGATTAGCTGTGTCTGACTTTGCCTTTAATACACACCTTCATCGATGCAGATACATCCATGCATCGTTACTTAAGATAAATGCTTCTTTTTGGAGAAACAAATCAGATTTGATTAAAGGATAGAGAACTGATTGGTGCCAGCCACATTTCTTTGGGCTTTAGACCAGCCTGTGTCATACCCACTTGCAGAAATCAAATTGTGATATTCAAGAGACAGTCACCATGACTGTTTTAGTGGAAAATTACCAGACAGACAGACTCCTCTCTGATCTCCCTTTCCCTAAGAAGAAAATTTTGGAGCTAGTTTTAGGCATTTGATGCTCCTTGTACTGTCAGTAAGGAGAAACAACCTTTGTAGGCAGCGTGGTGTTTAATGCAATAACTCAGAAGTGGAGGCTTCATGCAGTTCATTTGCCAGCATATAAAGGGCCTCACCTCTACAGAGAGGACTCCATCTACCACTTTATAGACCCGGCTGTGAGCTGGCCAACCTTTGCCCGTCCTTCTGAAGTTGTGCAGAAAAGAGTTCAAGAGTGAGAGGAAGCAAGACGGTCTGTTTCTGTAGACAGTTTTTGAGGGCATTTCAGTGAGAGGGTTCAGGGAAACAAGTCGTGTTTTCCAGGCACCACGCCTGAGCCTGCTCACACATTTTGAATGTAAAGAGCCTCCTGAGAAAAAATGAAAAAATGTAATTGGTGTTGAGATGCAGTGCTTTGTGTTGAATACAGCACTGACAATGTTTGCTGAGGTCGGTTTAAGTATGTCCAATGGATCAGGACCTTCCAAGGTTTTATCTACTCATCTCCCTACTTTATCTCTGAATTATGATGCTTATATGCTAAACTAAAGCATCTAGCTGCTTGGGTCTAGTTTTCTTTCCCAGTGCATGAAAACCCCTGTGTTTACATATGCAGGGAAATCTGTGTTCCAGAATTCAGATGCTTATGGATGCAGGCACAGTCAGCAACATTAGTTACTAATTTACGCTGAAGTTCAAGGTTTAGGGGACTTCTGGTGGCCCAAAACTCACACTGTACCCTACTTGTTTGTGCTACAGTGCATAGAAACAGCAACGTTCTGTATGATGGTGATAACTGATTTCTGCATTCATTTCATAATTTCATACAGATTGTTATGGTCCATGGGTTTTGAAGAAGGCAAGATAGTGGTGCCAGGATCCCTTGGCATGATATTGTACCAGGCATCTAAAACCCAAAAAAGATATTGAATGCAGATGGAGTCCTAACATAATATCTTCAGGCTCCCTTAGAGCTGGAAACAGGTGGCATCTATTAAAAATCTGCATTTGGTTATAATTCCCAGTCTCAGCTCTAGTTTGTCCACTGTAGCAAAGAGAAGACCCTAGCCATACTGTAAGCAGAACTGGAAGAGTAACTAGTTCTTAAACCAGTTATTAAAAGGGCCTGGATTTGGGTTGTGTTTTTTTTTTTTCCTATTCATAGATCTACTCCCTTTGCTGATAGCCTTGTAAAACATTACAATTATCTTAAAAACATGTATCTGAGAGGCTGTAGAAAACCGATGCTTTGAATCAGATTCTGCTTTTGTGGAGGGCAAGAAGAAATATTTTTGTTATCTCAGCAAAATATCATTCCAAATTAAGAATAGCTGAAAAACTGCCTCTCAGATGTATTTCCCTTCTCAAAGATGAGGAGGACTCTCCTTGCTCTCATTTTGTTTCCCAGGGCTGGTGCCAAGCCCAGTCCTGACCCCCTAGCTGGAGTCACACAGCCCAGTCCTGAAAGAGTAGCAGGACAGATACATAGTAATGGAAGAAGAGTTGCTGAACTGTCTCCCTTATGCAATGACAGCCTTCCTTTAAACCATTTAAATCAGTAATTTCAATGTTTCTTGTGATTAGCAAAGCTTTGGGGAAATATTTCCACTGTACATAAAGAAGGACATGCATCTGTGCCTTTAAAGGATGAGGCAGACTCAAAATATTGCCATGTGGTTTGCAAGTTAAAGAGTGCAACTTCTCCCTAGTGTGCTTGTATTCACCAGATTCATCAAATCTAAAATAAATTATAATTTCCCAGGCTATTGTGTTTAACAAAGCTTTGGAGACATCAGTTGTCTTATTAACATTTATATTCCATTTTTTTTTGACTAATATTGTCTCAGAGAAATTAAGGAAAGCTTGTTAGTATTTTAAATGGTGGAAAGAATATTTTTTGTCTTCTTAGTGCTTAATGAAATCTGTGATGTAACCGAAGATTTGTATGTGTAATGAAATCACATATTTCCTCATGTTTTAAAAAAAATTTGGGAGGAGGGGAGAGAGAATGCAGTCTTGGTACGTGGAGAGAATTCCTTTCTTTTATTCTAAAGAAATATTGTCGAATGTCCAAGGGTTTGTGGCGTGTGTGCGGTACCTGGATTATCTCTATTAACCTTCATCTATAGAATGACATGCACTGACAGATTGACTGTTCTAAGGCAAGACTCATGAATGTACAAGCAAACGCACCTGCCTGAAAAAGTGGAATAGCAAAAATTATTTCCTTTCTTATCACCTAGTATGTACACATCTTTACTTTCCTTCAGGATAGCCTATCCATTACAAAAGATAATTGATTATTGTGAATCATCACAGTGTCAAGTACTATGTAAGAGTGACCAGACTGAACTTGGAACAACACCTATTCTTTCCTTAGCTCCCTTAGTCCACAGATTTTATTTAATTGTTGTTTTAAATATTTTTGTTTTTCCACTTTGGTGACTTTTGTCATTCTACAAGATGCTTTTTCTCACTTCTGCAGCTTCCGTGGTATGAAGAGGAAGGTGTGGAACATGCAAACAAAGCAATTCGTATGTTTTTCTTGTGATTAAACCATGCTTTTAAGAAGCTATAGAGTAAATAGACCATTTATCACAGGAATATTCTAAATATTCAGTAATATAAACCTGTAGTGCCTGTAAGACTTCACAAAAGAACTCTTATTCCTAGAGTTACAGCCTGTAATAAAACCTTGTTGAATCCCTAAGTGCATTCTAACTATGTAGAGCATTATCAGACATAGGCCTCAGTGGGAACTTTATGTGCCTGAGAATCAGAGAACATAGCTGTTGTACCATAAATTCCTTCATGCAGGGATCATTCTGTCTCTCCTTGGTGATGCTCAGGAACAAATAATTATATTAACTAAATATAATGTATATCGCATATCATGCAGTGGTAATTGTTTCCAGTGGAGTTGCTATATCCCGTAGGTTTTAACATAATACTCTAGATTTCATGATAAATGAACAAATAAATCATGTTGCCCCCACAAAATTGTTCTCTGACCCTATCTCTGATCATGATTCTGCATGATGCATGTATGAATTGAGGAGACATAAAAGGCAAGAGCACTGCTCTTGCTTTAGACTGTGTTGTGTTACTGGGTATTGCTCTATAGCATTTGAGATTAATGTGTTAAACCTTTCCCTGAGCATAACTTGTATCTAGATCACATGGTGTGATCAAAACTCAGCCACTGTAATGTTTATTCTGTGTTGGGTTTTTTTAATGTAAACAAGACAGACAAAGCAGAATATTTGTATTCAGTGTGTAGTATTCCCATCTGATTGTGCATCTGCAAATTTGTACTTCTTGCTGCCTTTCCCAGAAGATATGTTGGGATGAACTGCAGCTATTTATGTATGGTGCAGAAATGTAATCACATTGTTTCACTTCGCAAGACACATATGGGGCTACACAATATTGAGCCCTGTGCAATTGCAGCCCCACTGGTGTCCACCTGTATCTCTGTATTACCCCACGACAGACCGGACTGTTAATAGTTTCTCAGGATAAGCTGGATCCTGCCCTGTCAGCTCTGCTATTTCCCCTTACAGGGCACAAACCTGCAGCTGTATGTTGCTTTGCTTAGTGCTGTGTTCAGGAGAAGCTCCTCTTTTGAAATCCCTTGCTGCTAAATTGGGAAGAAACTGGTGCTCTGAGGCATCCAGACTTTGGACTTTTTCTGGACATTTTCTGAAACTTAGCAATAGCATCACCGTAGTTTCTCAAACAGCCTCATGTTTATACTCAGTCTTACAATAAGATGAAGTATTTCTTGAGAGGAACGTTAGTCCTGGAGCTTTCAGATATTTATGCTCACTAGACAGAAAATGGATGGGCTCAAAGTTAAGACTTTCTCAATTTACCTGGCAATCACTCCTTTATCAGACATGGTTGAGAAAATCCTTAAGAAAAACACAGAACAACTCTCATCTGTGAGAGAAAAGTATGATGGAGAATATAATCCTGTATTGGTATTTCTTAGCAAGGATTTTCCAAGTCCTTTTGTGCAGAAAGTCCAAATCTCCATGTAAATGGAGCCATTTTGAAAGTACGTTCTGCATGGGCATGCATGGATCGGTTCTCTTTGTAAGAAAAATAAGGAAAGGAAAGTTTTATCACACAGGATGATTGATACAGAGTAAATTAGACATTCAAACAGAGACAGATCATATGGCGAAAGACAGCATAAATTGCTGAATATCCTAATACTCTGCAGGAGTTATGTTTGGTATCTTTGCATGTTAAAATTGAGCTTACTGAATGTCTACGGCTGGTTCCAGGTTTCAGTCAGTCAAATGTGGCTGTAAAGGAAGACTGAGATATTCTTGCAGCCGAGTGGCTGTGAAGTCAGTCTGTTCCTAGAGCAGCTTGTAAAGTGTTTGGCTTGGCATTACCTCACCTAATGTGTAACCGGCATTAAAACTTCCCCTAAAGCAATACATTTAATTGCATGCTCTACTAGAAGAAAAAGAAGTCTAATTGGACCCAGATTTATTCTATCAATAAAGACAAATTATTTTCTTTTTTTTTTTTCAATCTAAATACAAAGTATTTAGAGAGATTTCTAGACAAATCTAAATCTTTGTTGAAAGAGAATACATCTTGTGTTAGTTATGCAAATCTTAACTGCTTATACCAAACAATGGTTTTTAATATGTCTAATCTGTATTTCACAAGAAAATCTTAGTTAAATATTTTGCATGTTATATTCTAATATGATTAAGTTGGCTGTTTCCATTATTGCCTTATCTTATTTATTATAATGTACTGTCAGAAGGAGTGCTAAATTTATCTGTAGCACTGTTCATTACCATTTCAGCAAACAATGACAAGATTCTTTAAATTGTGCTATTGTGTCAATTGAGAGGGTGGGGTTTTATTCTCATGGTTCAATCCTCTAAAGAAAAAAAAAGTAACAAACAAAAAATAACAAACAAAAACCAGCAAGAAAGCTGTGCCCCTTTTCCTTCCCATTCTGTTTAAAGACCTATAGCAGCATGAATGAAACATCACCGAACAATTGCATCCCCCCAGTCCCCAGGGAGCTAATGTATTTTATCAGCATTTACAATGAAAAGAAAAAATATCAGAATCTTGGTATTACTGTGGCTTCAATTCTTCTCCCCCTGCATTATTTTTTTTTTTCTCATTTTAGAGAGCTGCAGGTTGCAATTCCCAGCTCTGTGCAGGAGAAACCCTTACAATGGGTCAGAATTCACATGCACACCCGCCCCATGTACACGTACACGTATTTTTTTTCTTTTGTGGTACAGCAAAAGATATTATCTTGGTAATTCTCTATTCACTGTGTTACACCTCTTCCCACTAATCCAATGCAGAACCAGATTACCAACCAAGCCTTTTGAAGCCTTGATGTTATTTTGCTTGATAAATTGGACACAAGACTAAAATTGAAAAGAAATCCTGTTTTTATTATTGGAGACAAATCTAGCAAGCAGGAAGCATATGTTGTGCTTTGGACCACATGCTGGGGAGAGGGAGCTAGAGGGCTCTCACACCAATCAGTTACTTCAAACAATACCCGGTGTCCACCTGGGACGGAGCCTGTGCCATTAGTCTTGACTGGAGCAGCCCTCTAATGCCACCAGGCAGCCCCAAGGAGCAGGGGAACCCACCTGACAAAATGTCACAAGGAAAAAAAAATAATCAATACGTTGGATATTGATTTGCATTTTTTTTTTTTCTTACAATTTGATACAGGAATATGCTGATCAAATGTGGGGGGAAGAGGCATGTTTCAGGAGCTAGCAAAGGGCTTATGTGAAAGCTTTAGTGTTAGTGAGCTAATGCAAGGATCACAATAAATGCATGGACCGGCAAGCGCTGTGTTTTTCAAAGGGCAGTGTTGAGTATTGATCTGTATTAGAAATGATAATGAGGTTATTTTGTGCCTCGGTGAAATACCTTAACTGTTTCAGTGCTTCAAATGCATCAGAGTTAAAGTGCTGGAGCCTATGAATTTTTAATGCCCCCAACTCTGGTTCCTAAATTTTTTCTGTCTTTCTGATAGCTATTTTGGTTTTATATTCCTGGACTATTGCAGCTACTTCTTTAGACAGTTTCAGATTCCCATTTCAATGTAACTGCTCGTGAAATAGTAGTTACTTAAATCCACCCCCACAGAAAGGAGCTTTTCTTTGCTAACATCTTGCAGGGTCTTTCATGTTTAAAATACTTTAAGTAAACTGAAGGAATGAACCTTTCAACTTTTCCAAATAGAGGTGAAGATCAGTGCTTATGGAGAATGCAACACATTCTTCGTAATTTATTCTGGAATTACCTTGTCTTGCTCTGTTTTGATCAATAGAAAACATTTCCTAATTCTTCATGACCCTTCTACTGATTTGTGTATATGTAATTGTTGCTTGGGTAGTGAAGCGATGTGAATAAATTATTAATGTGAAGGCCAGATTCTTATTTAGTACAACGGCCCAACATTTGTAATTGGACTGAGGCTAGCAGCAGCAGAAACATGTAGCATGACATGGAAAGGAAAGCTTTGCTGTTACAACTTTCTGCTGAAAGGTTAAAAAAGGAATCTTATCATATGATTCCCAGAATCTCTTGTTTCTGGTGAATATTTTTGGGTTTTCAATCTAACTTATTTCCAACAGTTGTTTGGAAAGCAAGATATAAGAGAGGAGAGTCAAAGTTGATTTCACCTTTGGTGCTGTACCTTAAAAGATATTGCAAATAGAACAAGTTTTTGCTTTTTGTACTGATACTGTTTAAGTACCGTAAGCCTATTTGCACAGCTAAAAACATAATCCCTGGCTAGCATTCCAGAATTCAAACTATCATCATTCCTTTTTCTCTGTAGCTGTTCAAATAATAATAATAAAAATCAACAGAAAACTATAAGCAGTGATTTCTAGGCACTCCAAGCTAAAGCCATCTTTCTTTCATTCAAAATTATTAACTATCAAAAATAGTGTATCCTGATTCAAAAAAATGTGCTGAAGCCAAGACAGACATGTATAAGAATATATTGCTATCCCTATTATTCTGAATCATGTAGTTAAATTTTACAAACATTCTTTTCTTGATTTAATTGGACTAGAATTATCCCCAGTTTTATAGAATGACAGAGAAAATGCTTCAAAAACATGAATTTTTCACCATTTTCAGATGCTGTGTGTTAGAACTGTAGTGGAGCAATAATGATTTACACTGACTGTTGACCCAGACTTGTGGGTTTAAGTGGGCTGTATTTTCTCTAGGAAGTGTTGTTTCTAAATAACAAGGACATTATAAATGATATCCCAAGGGCAAGATATTAGAAATGGTTGGTGGGAGCTGATGTTTTTATCACTGATGTAAACAGGAATTAGGCACCAGTAAGTGCTTCTGGGAATGCTCCTGTTAAAATTCTTTCGTTTTCTTTTGCCGATGAAATCAAAAGGCTGTGACTCGCTTCTGGTTTTTCTCTTGGTTGTAGACCAATATATTTCCCTGCTTCTAATTTAGATTAGTTTTCAGACTGATTGTGAGTTGAATTCTTCCTCTTGATGCTCTTCCATCTGTGATTGTACATGTAGGGATTGATGTGCAGAAGCAACCACATTTCTTTGGTGTTATTTTTGACAGGTCCTGTGACATCTGAGGTCATGCCTAGCTTGTCTTGCCCAGCTACTTTGCTCTTTCTACACTAAAATTAGTGTACATGAAAACTTATTTGTGGCAAGCAGCTGTTCTAGCTTTTCAGTCTCTCTAGGGCAGAAGGAGGAGGGAATAAGGGGGGGTGGTGCCTTCAAAGGAGCTTTAGGTATGTGAAAAGAAAGTAAAAAATCAACTGCCTGAAGTGGTAGACAAGAATCACTGTGAAGTATCTGGTTACAAAAGCCCTGCAGAGCACTGCCTTGCCATTGTCAGTGGGATCAGAAAAGAGAAACAAACAATTTAGGATTTAAATAATCAGTTCCTCACACATTGAAAAGCAAACAAACAAAACCCCCTAAGCTCTAACTTTTCTTATGTTAAGTTTAATCATTGATTAAAGTTAGTTGTGTCCAATTAATGCATCATGTGTGTTGACATAAAATTCACACTGGTTTATAACATCTCAGCTATGCTTTCCCAAGCAACCATGACACCCCATTTATCACTATATAGCCAGAGATATTTTGAAATACAGATAAGCTGTTAGCTATTAGAGCAGCAGTGTTCAGGAGCTCCTTTTACTGATTTACAGACTGTCCCAGTATGACTAGCTATTTACAGAGGTCTGAAAGTGGGAGCTGTTTTTTATGAACCATGATCATGCTTTCCCATTGATTTCACAGGGGGCTTTGGGGTGATAAAAAAAGACAGCAGAAAAGGACCCAGATTATTCTTGTCCCAGGCATATGCTGTGACCCCACAGTCCTGCTCCTTCTTTATTAATAACTGTATTGAACCATAATAGTTTGTGTAATGCTTTGTGGGGTGTCCTGTTATTAACTTCTCTTTATTCTGAGAAAAACCCATTAGTTATAACTCTTTGTTTCCTTTTATTTAACTGGGATTTAATCCTTAACATGACATTGCTCTTTATCCTATGGTTATTTGTTCTCTTTGATAATCTCCGGTGAGACACTCTGTCAAAAACCCTTTGAAACTGCAAATAATTTACACTCACCACATCCCCTTTACACACTATTTTATGAACCTTTGCAACACAGTCTAGAAGGCAAAGGGGTACAATTAACTCTTACGAGAGCTCTGCTGGTGTCATCCTATCAGTTGATATTTATCTACGTGCAGTATTTCGCTGTTCGTAATTGCTCACTCCCATCTGTTTCCCTACTAGTGAAGTGACCCCTCCAAATTGGCTGTCATATGCTTGCTGTAAAAGCCATTATTGGGGAATATCCAGTCTGGTTTTCAGTAGGGAGAAGAGATCTTGGAAAAGATCTTGACTTAGGTGCTCTGTGTGCAGCAGAAGCAGTAAGTCCTGCCATGCAAAAGATTATGCGAGTGAAAATATGTTCTAATTTGTAGATCTGTGCTTGTCCAGGAACTGGCACTGCCTCTCGGGGTGTGGTGTGGTGGATGCCTGTATCATTTGCCTGTGGTTTTAAATAATAGCTTTC